>NW_027315735.1:9788917-10018917 GCF_026437365.1 Eucyclogobius newberryi
TTAAGGGGAATTATTCAAATCATTATTTTGGCAAAATAGAGACATAAAGACCTTTGTTTTTGTTGATTTAGCATTATTCTGCAGATTTAGCTTAGCTTAAGACTCGGGTGTTGAGACCCAGTTCAGAGACAGGATGTGAACTGAAATCCAACCCCCAAAAAGCTGCTGGACCAGATGGTGTTTCTCCGCTACTCTGAGACACTGTGGAGGGGGACTGTCTCCCATCCTCACAGACAAACACCTCCCAGGAGTCATACCATTTCCCAGCCTGCTTCAACTTGTTCATCATTGTCCCTGTCCCTAAGAAGCCCGGATCACAGGACTTAATGACTACAGACCTGTGGTGATGACTTCTGTAGTCATGAAGTCATTTGAACGCCTGGTCTAGCCCCAGCTCAAGTCCTTCACCTCCCCCCTGGTGGACCCCCTGCAGTTCGCCTAAAGAGCCAACAGGTCTGGGGACGACGCCATCAACCTGGCACTCCACTTCATCTTGCAGCATCTGGATTCCCCAGGAACCTATGCCAGGATCCTGTTTGTGGACTTCAGCTCTGCATTCAACACCATCCTCCCTGCTCTGCTCCAGGACGAGCTCTCCCAGCTCAATGTGCCTGACTCCACCTGCAGGTGGAGCGCTGACTTCCTGATGGATCGGAGGCAGTGCGTGATTCTGGGGAAGAATGTCTCAGACACTCTCACTATCAGCACAGGTGCTCCACAGGGCAGTGTACTTTCTCCTCTGCTCTTCTCCCTTTATACAAACTGCTGCACTTCCAGCCACGACTCCGTAAAACTGATCAAGTTTGCAACAACACCACCCTCATTGGGCTTATCTTGGATGGGGATGAGTCTGTGTACAGGAGGGAGGTGGACCGGCTGGTGTCCTGGTGCCGCGGTAACAACCTAGAGCTCAACGCCCAGAAGACAGTGAAGATGATCGTGGATTTCAGGAAAGTCACAGCCCCCCAGCCCCCCCTCACCATCTCAGACTCCCCCATCACCACTGGAGACTCCTTTCACTTCCTCAGCACCACCATCACCCAGGACCTCAAGTAGGAGCTCACCATCAGCTCCCTCATAAAGAAGGCCCAGCAGAGGATGTACTTCCTGCAGAAGCTGAGGAAAGCCAAGATGCCAGCGGAGATGATGGTGCAGTTCTACACGGCCATCATTGAGTCCATCCTCACCTCCTCCATCAAAATGTGGTACGCTGGAGCCACAGCCAGGGACAAACAGAGACTACAGCACATTGTGAGCTCTGCTCGAAAGATGATTGGCTGCAGACTTCCATCTCTGCAGGACCTGTACGTTTCCAGGGCTCTGGGACGTGCAGGTCGGATTACAGCCGACCCTTCTCACCCTGAAATGGACAATTTGAGCCACTCCCCTCAGGCAGGAGGCCACTCCCCACAGGCAGAGGCTACGGTCCATCCGGAACAGAACCTCTCGCCACAAGAACAGTTTCTTTCCCTCTCATGTTGGACTCATGAGCACTTCTCAAACACCTTTAACTATAATTTAATCACTCACTGCACTGTTCACTTTCTGCACTATTTCTATAAATTTACAGATTAATGCTGTGTACATAGTAAGCCTATTTTTATCTTATAGTACATTTAAATTGTTGTTCTTCAATGCATGCCCTATTTGATTCTATATATGTTGTTCTTCTTTGTATGTTGCACCGAATCACCAAGACCAGCTTCTATGTTTGTCAATTTTGTTCATTGACTATAAACCTTTTCTGATTCTGATTCTGATTCTGACAGCAGCACGTGCACACTATCATTTTTATTCTTTTAATAATATTTTTTTTACAGTAATGTAAGGATGGTAAAAAGCCAAAGGACAAATGATAAGTCTACCCTGTACAGTTGAAGGAAAAGGTTTCTCCTCTGAAAGGTTTTCTTCTGCTAAATTGTATTGATATTTTTTACTAATTGACCATGAGAAGAGTAGTGTACGCAAAAAATGTCATGTCTCCCTTTTCAAAATCTTAATGTCCAGACAACATCTGGTTTGGTATAACATGAATGTTTCCTGTTTTGACTTCACTAAGGGACAGATGGGACTCTGGGAGGGACAGATTTGTTTTTACTCGTGCACTTGTAAAATACATAAAAAAATCACAATTGGACTAAAGACAACTCTGCTCAAGTTTTCCTTTATTATTCTTTAGGAATAGAAAATCCACAACAGTGGTTCCTTCTCATATACCTAACAAAGACACTGGTTTTAGGTTTAGAGCATATAATCTACAGCGTCTCTCTTTTCCACAGCTCCATGCAGCCTCTAGTGGTGCTCAGGAGCTCTGCAGCTGTGCCACTAAAAATAAACAGCCAAACCAAATTCATTATTGGTTAAATGAGCTCCGACTGCCTTTGACTGCTGCTAATGGTGTGCGTTGTGCCAGTCGTTTAGCCTTTACTCGCTGCCCCTGGCTCCATTTGAATTCCACTGCCGCAACCGAGGCAGAGTGTGCACACAAATGAGACGCTCTATTCAGTCAGAGCGGATGCCTTTATTACGAAAAACTTCCATTGTAACTGCCATTTTAGATTCAAACATTTGACTTTTTGGGATTGGAGAATGCTATTTGTTTAAGTAAAGGTCTTGACCGGACATCAGCATGATCCACTCCTGTACACTGAGCAGATCATGGTCAATACTGCTTGGTTTGAAAGTTGTATGCACAATCAAGCACTATATCTGTTAATTAGGTTAATTTTGTTACTATAGTATACTGAATGTAATATCAGTAACATCCAATTTACCCCGAAGAGGTAACAGCATGAGAGGGGTAATAAACGTATCTATCTCAGTGGAGGCAGGCAAAGTGAAATCACCAGGTCAAGTAACATGTTCCGTAGATCTGTGGACATGTCTGCTCATGTTAAAACACTTTAGAGCAGAGCGGGACGGTCTGCGAGTGTCTCTACGGTCTTAAGTGAACCGTACTGTTCCATTTAAGGGATCCAAAGTGGGCCATGAGAGGTGCAGCTTCCAAAGTGGTCTGGTTCGCTTTTGGCTCCCAGAACGGTGTTGAGCAAGCTGATTGAATAAGATCAGCATCATCACAAGAACACAGAAAAAATACTCTTTTTTTAAATCCTCACCAAGCACTGACTTGCTCTTGCGATAAACCGCAGTATATTCACTGATGCTAACTTACATGTTGAGCCCACATGCTTAGCACAGTCCTTGATTACCGTAAATTGGAGAAATTGGGGAAACATTTCCGTCACTCCATTATGTATTTTCTAAAGACTATACTTTTAATGCCCTGACCCGACAGATTTTCAGTTTTTTCATCCACATTCGAGTGTGGATTCTTGGTCAAACACAATCAAAGCTCACAGTTTGGCTCCAGTGTGCAGGGCCGCCCTGTCTGCCCACCTGTGACTGACTGTGTCCCTCCGCTTGTACATCACACTGTCGGAGGAAGGATGATGGCTCAGACACCGACATAATCAGGACAAAACATTTAACACCCAATGTAATAAAGTGATTAACTGTGCGACAGAAAGGTGAACGTGAACGAAACTGCGCAGTACTTGCAGGAGAAGCGAGGAGAAGACGCAAACAGGTCTGAAAGGGGAAAAAGAGCTATAGAGAGTGTGTCAGGGACAATGGAATGTTTAAAAAAATAATAATAATTCTAGTGCAAGGCTGTGCAGGGTCAGACATTCAGTGAATGATTTGATCCGGGGTCAGGATGGGTCAGATAGTGTGGGCCATATGTGTGCAACCTGCTGCCTGATTCTAATCCACACATCAAACACATTCTCCTGCTGTAAACAGAACAGGAGCGCAGCAGGTGACATGCACAACCCACCAAAAAGTCACTGTCATACATTTGAACCTGTTATAAAACAGTCACATGCATATTCAAGAACAAAGAAATGCAACTAAGAAACTAGAGAAAACTATAGAAATAGCCTGAAGAATGATTTTCAAAATCCAACTCGATTTTGCAAACAAATGAATAACCTACTAAATCTGGTAGGACTATGTCCAACATGAATATAAACTATGACATTACTAATGACCCTATGACTATTGCCAACACTTTTCATTTACATTTTCCATAAACACCTCAAGTTCACTCTCACACTCATCATGCTCAACCACCTCTGAAGAGCCAGCACTGTAACAGCTCTTTTCTCTTTACTGAGTCCTACTGACCTCCAAAGAACAACTATAAATAGGAGGAAATAACTCTCCTTTAATAGTAGTGCAGGACCCTGGCATTGAGAGTAAGTTTATTAAACCAGAAGTCCATGTCCTCTCATCTCCTTTGACTGTACTTTTTAATTTATCTTCTTGTAAAGGACCTTTAGCTTGGAAATGTGCTAAAGTTATTCCATTGCATAAATCTAGTGACCCTGAAAATATGAATAATTATAGACCTATTTCTTTCATCAAGAGCAGTCAAGGTTTCAGAGAAAAGTATTTGTTTTCATTTTTCCAATTACATAACTGATAATGAACTGCTATCACAATGCCAGTCTGGGTTAAGAAAACAATTTGTACCACTCCAGCCCTTCTCAAATTAACAAATTAAGTGTTCTCTAGTTTTGATTGTAATAGTCATTGTGTGTTCAATCTCACAGTTATAGAAGAAGGATAGGTTTTTCTCTCGGTCCCTTACTTTCTTTCATATTCATTAATGACCTTCCAAGTATCTGCACAGACTGTAACATTCAATTGCTATTTATTATTCTGAACCAAACACTTTCGACATTTGCAATTTCCTACAAAATGATTTTTACTCAGTTCAGCTCAGCTACTGCATAAAAAAATCCTAATATTCTATGCTTTTTTGAAAACCCTGTCACTTCAATTCTATTTCAACCTCTAAATTGTGTGTCTCATGTACACAATATTTAATTTAAATGTATTTTTCAAAAGCTCTAAATCACAACAGCAGTGGCCTCAAAGGCCGACAAGTGGTATGAAGAAGCCGATCAAACAATGTTTACAAGAATTTAGCAAATAGATAAATGTCCCAGAATCCTCTGTCTTTAGACCAGGTGTGTCAAACAGGTGGCCCACGGGCGGCATCCAGCCCTCCAGACGTTTATACATGTGTGAGTATGTGTACTTGTGTGAGTACATGTGTGAGTGTGTGTGTGTGTGTGTGTGTGTGTTTGTGTGTGTGTGTGTGTGTGTGTGTGTGTGTGAGTAAGGGAGGGGCGTCAGAGGTCTGCAGATTCATTTGAAAGTGAGGACAGGTCCTGAAGAAGGCTTTTCCATTTAGTATTTATTTGATTCCTGAGGATCACTTTCTTGGCAACAGCTAGAGCGACTGGGAGTATTTTTTGTTGTTATCGATCAGATTGATGGAGGAAATGTCACTTAGTATGCAAAGGGGAGGGGCTGACAGGAGCTCTGTGACCCTTCCCCAGAAGTGATGGACAGGTGTGTGACCAAAGGTGTTCTGTGTGCAGTCAGTACACTTAATTTCACATTTTTATCACATTTTTGATCGTCTTTGAACAGTATAATGAGTTCTATGGAGAACGTTATATTGATTTAGATTAACGTTATCGATCATTATGTAGATGTTTTGGGAAATCTGTGTCCAAGGGATGGCATCGGGAGTCCTGTTCCCATTTAGCTGTGGGCATATGGAAGGATGTGTCTGATTTAAAAAAAAAAAAATTGCTCATAGATTTTCTCGGTTAAGAAGATCAATAATAACTGGTGGGAGATTTGGGTTTAAGGGTGTGTTGTCGTATTCTGCTGTTAGGGATAATTTGAAATGTAAGAATTGGTGGCTCCCGATGCCATATTCAAGACTGAGATGTTTGAATGAAGCAAATGTGTTGTTGTAGAAGTTCTAGATGTGTTATGCCTTTGTCTAAGTATGTGCGGCAGCGTTTTTAACAGCTAAACTTAAAGGTACACTTAAAGGTGCACTGCATAGCTTTTCTGGTGGTGGGTTTGCCATCTGTTTGTCTCCAAGGCAACTGCAGGTGAATATAACATGGTTAAAAGCTCGTCACTCTTGATTCCATATACAATGTTTTCTTTAAAGGGTAAAATATTCTGCATCTAACGTAAGCACAGAGGAATGTGATTGAATGTGATTTGAGGCAGAAATGCTCAGAACGAGTGGTGAGTTTCTCAAAGCTGGGAAATTGTAAAGTGTGTTTGTGAGGCTCAAAGAAGGCAAGCTTGTAGAAAGGATTCATGAATCAAACGTGAATGAAGCTAAACACAACTCCAGGCATGTTCTTGATGAGGGAAAGATAAGAATGATGAGGTCATAACAGGGTAAAGAGCTCAGAAAAGGCAATTTTGCATAATGTGTTTTCTTTAAGTTCATGAATGTAAGTCGATGTAATCTATCCAAAAAACATGGAGACCTACTCTTTGTGTTTGTGTGTGTGTGTGTGTGTGTGTGTATGTGTATGTGTCTAGATGTGTTTGTGTGTGTGTGTGTGTGTGTGTGTGTCTTTGTCACATTTAGTCACTGGATTCTTTTCAGAGGCTGCAGCAGCTCTTTCCTGGACCCAGAAAAAACAGCAGTCTCAGCACAAATCCAGTCTAAGCTTGTTTGGAGATTGTTTTGTTTAGGTGGGCCGTACTCACATTATTATTGAATGAGTGATTGTGCAGTGCAGTATCCGTGACCCCGCCCCGACTCACCGGGGCCCCGGGAGGATTACTCTAATCCATAATCTGGCAGCGCTCGGCCTCTGGACTCAAATGCCATTTGACTGAATTAAGACGCGTTCCTCAGTTTGGAGGTTGAGGGCCACTTTGATAATTGCACAAGTAGAAGTGGAGCGTGATTGTGTGCGTGCGTGTGGGATACACTTACCATCGCCGAGCCGCTCTGCTTCTATGCACCAGGTCAAGCAATCAAGACAATGGAGCTGCCATTAGGAATATGAATAGACTGTTCTTATGGCTCATATTTCTGCTGCCACACAGGAAACAAACTCCTGGCATATGTGGCACCACGATTTACTCTCCGCTCTGAAACCTTTCTCAGCTAACAATAAAGGACTCAGACTGTTTCCACATCTTGACAAATCTCCAGCACTCGGCATCGTAATGTCCTGATAGCGCTCGTTTGTTCTCAAGTGCAGAAATGTCAGGGCGGTTTTATCTCGAGGCGGCAAAGTCCGAATAATTACTCTGAGCTAAATGAAAGCCAGTGCTTCTCCATGGAGGGACGGGATTAATTTTCCAATGAGCAAATGAAAATGAGTTTTGTAAAGCTTAGACAAAAGGTTACAGCACTTCCACCATTTCTACAGGGCAAAAAGAATCTTGTACAACCTTTGGCCTCGTCATTACAACACAACTACTTAGGTTCTTTCCATCCTGCTAGCTCATTAAAAGTGCATATAGCAATGGCACACTGTGCCCATGGAACCTAAGCCTTCAGACTCAGATATACAAATAGAAGTCCAACTACACTGACAATTGCGCTTGATAAAAAAACAAGTTAGCTCTGGAGAACATGGCCCAAAGCCCACATCCTCCCCTGGAGCAGAGTGGCCCAGAGCCCTCACCATCTCCTGGAGCACAGGGCTCAAAGCCCTGGCCCTCTCTTCTCCTGGAACAGAGCGGCCCAAAGCGCTCTCATTTCTCTTGTTGACTAATCCACCATTACCATAATGAAAGTCCATCTAATCGAATCTCACAAAGCTGCTGCTAAAAGGATCATGCAGCGCACATTCATAAAGCAGAGATAATGAAAGAAACACTGTGCAAACATAGCTTGGCTTATGTGGGTCAGCAGGACTCTAGCCTAGAGCTACTGTCTCAGCACATGCACCGGCCCAGTCAACACAGAAATTAATATCATCATTTTGTTTTAGATTATCCCACAACAATAATCAGATCCTATTTTTTGCAAAACATCAAAAACAATGTATAAATGGGTTACAGCTTCCTGTTTGTTGTTGATAATTGAGGACTTTTGCCCATTCAAAGATGTAATTTATAAGAATTTATAAGAAATTACCATAGACACTTTCTGAGTGTCACAGGGTATCAACCCCAGGTATCAGAGTGTGCCCTGGGACTGACAGATCCTGGAGGGGCCCCTCACACTCTTTATGAAGCACGGTACTTTATATATAGATAATTTTAACTCGTCACAGAGTTAACACAGAAACAGAGACACAGACAAATATTCACTCTCACATTCATTCACTAGGGGACATTTACCTAACATATGCATGTGTTTGGACAGAAGAGGAAGCAGGAGAACATGAAGAAAACTCACAGTAACATGGAGAGGACATGCAGACTCCACCCAGAGAGATCATGTGATGTTTGTCTGGCTCGGGAATCGAACCCATGATCTAAACCAACCCAAAATGATACTCCTCACAAAACCTGCCTGGGCCTGGCATAGCAGATACAACAGACTGTAACACTGATGAGTGCTTTAGGCATGGGCTCACAATTAGGAATACACCCCACATCTGCATAAGCCTGGAGGTGTCATTCAACGCACTGAACACATCTCCAGGTTTAGTCTCAGAAGCTCAGTGAAACCCACAGTTTGTTCACAGAAAGTGTCTACCTTTTGGTGTGTTCATCTCTAAAGTCTCTAAGACTCTTAGTGTCAAGTGTCTGAACTGAATGGCAGAGTAAACAACTTCAAGCATGGAGTTTGAAAAGGGACTTGCACATCTGTGTAGACATCGACAGTGGTTCTCAATCCACCTGTGCAGTCCTTTGTGTCGGATTTGACAGACCTCTTACTTAATAATAATAATAATAACTTTTATTTATATAGCGCTTTTCAGTGACCCAAAGACGCTGAACATAATAAAAAAAGGGGGGGTATTTACAGACAGGGGGGGACAACACGTACAATACACATTAATATACAGATAAAATGAACAAGACAGAAGAAGTAGAGAGAAAAAGATGGGGATGTAACAGGGGGTAGAAGAGTAGGCAATGGGGTAGAGGAGGCTAGGGGTAGGGGAGGTCATAAGCTTGGGTGAAGAGGTATGTTTTTAGGCGGGATTTGAATGTTGTGAGTGAGGGAGAGTGGCGGACAGGTTGGGGGAGGGAGTTCCAGAGTCGGGGTGCTGTTCGGGAGAATGCTCTGTCGCCAAAAGTTTTGAGTCGGGATGTTGGTGCAGTCAGAGAGAGGAGGAGGATCGGAGAGCTCGGGAGGGGCGGTGGGGGATGAGGAAGTCAGACAGGTAGGGGGGGGCAAGGTGGTGAAGAGCTTTGAAGGTGAGGAGGAGTATTTTAAAGTTTATGCGCTGCTTGATGGGGAGCCAGTGGAGAGAGCGGAGAACGGGAGTGATGTGATCACGGGACCGGGTGTGGGTGAGGAGGCGGGCAGCGGAGTTTTGGACCATTTGGAGTCTATGGAGGGAATGGGAGGAGATGCCAGTGAGGAGGGAGTTGCAGTAGTCAAGGCGGGAGGAGATGAAGGCATGGATGAGGGATTCAGCAGCGGGGACGGTGAGGCAGTGTCTGATTTTGGCGACGCGGCGGAGGTGGAAATATGAGGTCTTGACGATGTGGCTGACATGGGGAGTGAAGGAGAGGGTGGGGTCCATGATGACACCGAGATTGCGTACCAGGGTAGAGGGGGTGATGGTCGAGGTGTCGATGCTGAGTGAAAAGGGACCAGTTTTATTGAGAGTGGATTTGGTGCCAATGAGGAGGAGCTCTGTTTTGTCACTGTTCAGTTTGAGGAAGTTGAGAGTGAGCCATGTTTTTACTGTAGAGATGCAGGTTTCGATGTGGCTGAGGGGAGGGTTTTGGGTGGATTTGGTGGTGAGGTATATCTGGGTGTCGTCAGCGTAGCAGTGAAAGTCCAGGTTGAGTTGGCGGAGGATGTGACCAAGGGGGAAGATGTAGCAGATGAAGAGGAGGGGGCCGAGGACTGAGCCCTGGGGGACCCCCTGAGTTACTGGGGAGAGGGTGGATGAGTGACCGGAGAGGGAAATGAACTCTTGCCTGTTGGTGAGGTAGGATGTGAGCCAGTCAAGTGCAGAGCCCTCAACACCCTTCTATACTTCTATATTCAGGACCTTTCTGGTGGGTTATTTTGTTCCTATTTGACTCCATTTGCTCATTTGACAGATAGAAGCCTTTCTTCCTACCACTTTTTATTGGCCCTACCCAAGTCCCTAAATACCACTTCTGATTGGCTGCTTGGCCTGCTGCTATGGGCCGTGGTTGATTCTCAAGGGCTGATTCCAGATCATGCAGCCCCGTTCCGCTGCCCTGTGCCACGCCCTGTGCCACACACTGCAGTACTGAAGTGAATGAAGGCACAGTTCCATATCCCGTGAATGCACTGCACAGGTCTGCGCCACGGCTCCGAGGTTCCGAGGTTCAGAACTCACAAAACAAGAAATAGAACATGAACAATGTTCGGATTTGCAAAGTAAATACACTCTGCATGGATTTCATTTTGATCAGATTCTTTGTTATCAATGTTTTTACAAATTGTTGCTTTGATAGTTTGACTCACGCTGTTAACATTCACTTTATGCCGTTGAGACTTTTACTGGACTCGTTCTTGTAACAGTTTAATGCCTAATTACCCTCGGGGTGGAGAAAAAACATGTATAAACGTGTATAAAATGTGACGTGAGCTGAAGAGCGAGTTATCTGCACTCCTGCTGTAGAATAAATTACTATTCTGTTTTTTATTATTCACTTTTATTTCACAAACAGAGGGTCTGCGCCCTCAGATGGAGGCGTTCTGTGGCACAGCGGAGCTGCATGATGTGGAATCAGCCCATCAGGTTTCGACACAGGAGGGAAGCGGTGAGGAGCTGTACTCACAGCAGCATGTGATGTCACACATGTAGCGGTGAAAGCGAGAGGTCGAGAGATCAGCTGCTCACTGATAGGCCCTCTCTCCGTTGGCCCTTGGGCTGTAGCCCAGATAAGCCTACTGGAGTGTGTAAACAAAAGGCCTGCATTCTGTTGGCGTGGGCCATGCCATGCATAAGCTTCTTTTTTTTTCTTAGTTATATTTTTTCAAAGGATATTTTGGCTCATAGGCTTTATTAGACAGGACAGCGCAGCGTGAAATGGGGATGAGACTGGGGAAGGACATACAAGAAATTGTTGGAGCTGGATTCAACCCTGCAGCCGGCTGCTCATAGAGTGTGGCATATGTGCTCTCCACTCCACCACTGAGCGGCACAGCTCCATTTCAGTTTTCAGTGGGAGGGTTAGCATGAGCCTACAAACAAACTGTTTTGGAGACAGACACCCATCCAACCACACAAAACCAGAGAACCACCATATTTACATGCCAACAACCAATGATATACTGAACATTAAGGCACAAAAAATATAGTGGGCCACAACCATTTGACAAGGTCATTTTAAAAAAATTCATTAAGCATCATAAATCTTAAATTCAACATGAGTGAACGTGAAAATAGAGCTCAGAGTTAAAGTAAATATAAAGACCGAGCAATATTTCCTCATCATTAGTACCTCAAAGTTGTATTCACTGACCCCTTAACCCCGTCCACAACCCTGTAGTGAGACATGTAGATCTCTATAATGTCATGGAGCCACTTTTCATAAATAGAAACAATGACAATCTGCTGCTTTTTATTGTAAAATGTCTCTATGAAGAGGCGGGGCTTATCACTGATGAGTTATTAGTTCTGCACTTTTGAACAGGAAGTCAATACAATGAAGAAAATGTAAAATTAAATTAGAATCTACAAGATCTCTTTTAACATATTGTAAAACCAATGAGACCACATGATAGACATGTCATTGTGCAGAAAAGAAGTGATGGGCTCATTTGACACGATTTACAGTCTTGTCTGGTGGATGTGATGGTTTGCCAGTTAGTGCCTGGCTGGTGTCCTGAGCTCCTCCCTGTGCTGCTGAGCCAGGATTGGGCCCATGTGGCAGCGGGCCATTATACTGCTAAGTGGCACGATGAGTGATGGACGACAACAGTGCAGCCGGACCAGGTTAATCAGCAGCAAACCTCCAGCAGACAGCCCAATAAGAGCGCAGCCTGGCCGGCTTGCAGACAACAGCCAAAAGCCGGCATAGCTGGAGATTTTCGCCAGTGAACGCGGCTTAACACATTATCATGGTAATCCCCAATCACAGGACACACTTACGTTGACACGCGCACTCACAAAAACACACAAATACAGAGGTGGGCTGGTGTTGGGAGCGAGCGAGAGAAAGCACAGCCAATTAGTGATGCTTCCAGATGTTGTTAGCTAATCCTGCTCCAGAGACGCGCAGCACACACCAGCAGCCTAAAGCGCGGAGTAATCAAGCCTCGCCGAGCATAAATCACACACAGCCAGGTAGAGAAGACGCTTATTAAAATGCACACACCTATAGACAGTACGGAAGGTAAGTAGGCAAACTATTTTTCCGCTAATTACCGCAGCCATGCTAAAAATGTTAATTGGTCGCTTTGCACTATCTCGACAACGTTCCCATTTCCATATATTCTGGTGAGATTGTGACCAATGGCGGTGGCGTTTGCGAGCGTCTGAATATGCAAAAAGAATGGCGTGGCCAAAAGTGACACGAGCAGATGTTATGCTAATGCGACGCGCTGTTGGTTAACGTGATTGACAGGGGCTCTTCGTTAAGAGGAGGGGACGGGGAAAGGAGGAAATGCGTTTAAATAGGGAAGCAGGGCAGTGACTGAGGGAGGGGGGAAAGTTCACACTCAATATTCCAACGCGGGTTATTGCACCAACGAGGACGCAAGTTTCACAAGTCATTTGATCTCCATTTTTCATTTGATGGATTACTCCGGCTGAAGCATCTGTGCGGCGAATCTCTGCTGCGAGCAAAGTGCAAACACACATTTGATACGAGCGTGGGTACTTTTTCATCACAGACACAGCCCAACCTCTCACTCCAGGCTGGAAAGTTTTATCATTCTGTTATTAACATATGAAGTGTTGTATTTGTAATGAGTGTGAGGGATTTTGCAGGATGCCCTTCCAGCTAAATGTGTCGATTTTCTGACCTGTTCAAATGTGCTAGCTGGTGCTAAGCGTGCTAAGCCTGGTCGAGATCACATCCAGGAAGTTGTTTGTAGAAAAGATAACGTCAATATTTAGTAGCAGTAGTAGATCTTTTTTTTAATGATTCTCCTGCAATCTGCATTAGATATAAATTATAATAGGATAGGATTGACTGTGAAATTTCTACTTCAAACTGTGATTCTTTAGTTTCTCAGTTACATTACAGACGTAGATGGATATTACAACAGGTAACCTGATTCAACAGGCACATTTTCCTGACAAATGTATTCATTAACGCTGTAACATTATATTACAGATAACAAACAAAACAGAAGAGACAAGCAAAACAAGACCAGAGAGTAAAAAGTGAAAATCTAAAGTAGGAAAATAAAATGTCAGTCAGGCCCACGTCCCCCACTGTACCGATCCCAGCTGTCCCAGTGTCTGTTCAGTCTGTTTGAGTTCAAAGTAAATGGCAGTTTTTCCATTTCATAAATGTCCAGCGTTATCTCAGCCCAGTCCTTTTCCGTCGTCTTAGTTCCCGTCCTCCATGTCTTTGATACTGCCTTTTGGGGTATCTTATTTTGATAAAATCTTCCTATCAATTTATACTCCCTCAGTTCTTTGACATTATAATTGACATTATAGCAAAAATGTTTATGCTAAATCATTGGGCCAGCAGGCTAAATCATAACAGGAAGCCTATTTTGAGGAACAATTTTATTTAACAATGTTTGCAACAGTGAGGAACAAATGTGAAGATTGGAAATACTAGTTACTGGAGACATAGTGGCCCACCAGTACCATTAGTGTTCATAAATATTGGACTGAGATTGGACAGATTGTTTTCAGCCTTGACATCCACTTCAGAACTATGTATTTAGGGCTCAAAACTCCTGCCATGGACACAACTAGACATCTTTCAAGCATACTTCAAAGTCTATCTCAAAGAGAAAGATGACACAAACTGAACAAACAATAGAGGACTGGACACGAATAATAACTGACATTCAAAAAATTAAGAAAAAAACAACAAACAAAAACCTTTGCAATTAATTTGGGCCCAGACTCTAGACCAGTGGTCCCCAAACTTTTTGACTCGAAGCCTAAGGGAGAATAGTAATAATAATAATAATTTTTAATATAACTTGGCGGGCCGGATTGAAAGGCCCAACGGGCCGGATGTGGCCTGCGGGCCGTAGTTTGGGGACCACTGCTCTAGACCAATGGGAATAGGTCCAGGTCGGAGTTCGTATTTAGGACTGTGTTAAGATGGTTTGTGCCATTTGTTTTTGTATGTTCTCTCTCTGTGCCATTTTCCTTGTTTTGCTGCATAAACCTCTGCACCAGCACTTGAATCATATAAACCCATTATAGTAACTCATTTTTCATAGTCGCCTAGTTTTTCATTTGGTGGTATTCAGAATACAGTTACTCTCCTAAAATCAAAGGAATAGATTGTGTTTTGGAATTTTGGGCTACAATCTGCACAGTATTAGTGTGAAAAATGTAATGTAATAATACTGTAATGTGTTACATATTCTAATATTCAGAACAAGCCACAGAGAGCAAAAACACAAAGAATTAGAGTGGTCCAGTTTAAAGAGTCAGTCAGGCATGACTCCTTTGCACCTGTCCCATCTGTCCCAGTGTCAGAATCAGAATCAGAAAAGGTTTATTGCCATTGTCAATGAACAAAATTCACAAACATAGGAACCTGTCTTGGTCATTCGGTGCAACATAAAACAATGAACAATGAATGGGACAAAAGAGGAACAATTTGAGTCTACTACGGGATAAAAATAACAATTATCTATCAGATAAAAAAAAAGAATAAAAATAAAAATAGACTTCAGCCTCCTGCCTAAGGGGAGTGGCCTCCAGCCTGAGGGGAGTGGCTTAAATAGTCCATGTCCAGGGTGAGGAGGGTCGACTGTAATCTGACCTGCACGTCCCAGAGTCCTGGAGACTCACCTTCTCAGCAGAGCGCTCAATGCGCTGTAGTCTCTGTTTGTCCCTGGCTGTGGCTCCAGCGTACCACATGGTGATGGAGGAGGTGAGAATAGACTCAATGATGGCCGTGTAGAACTGCACCATCATCTGCACTGGCAGCTTGGCTTTCCTCAGCTGCCGCAGGAAGGAGATCTTCTGGTAACTTTGTCCATGTTCAAGCTCAAAGTCAGATGGAAAGTCCATGTTGAAGGCAGTTTGCAATGACTCAAAACATACACACACACACACACACACACACACACACATAGATACATACATACATACATTTAATATAAACAAACATTTATATCAAAGGAATAGAATCGTTATTTATAGTTTTGTCTTTATTCAAAGAGACTTAAAGATAATACAAAACGTTCATTTTTGCAGTGCTGGGGATCCTTGATTCAGGTATTCATCCCTTATTCATCAGCAGACACACACACACACACACACACACACACCCCAGTCCACATGGGGCCAGTGAGAGCCGAGCTGCGTGCAGGATGAAAGCGGGCAGGTAACAGTCTGGGGCCCACACAGCTCCCAGCACAGGTCCAGCACAGGTCCAGAGGAGGAAACTCTTACACAGAGCCGTATCCTCAGCTGCTCGTGCTCAGACTAAACACTGTGGCTGCTCTGGAGGCCTCAGGAAGAGCTCAGCACTTTTTAGACTCAACACTACAGCTACAAGTACTGGGACGTCCCACACCATTTTGGTCCATTTGCTGTGAACACATAAATTTTCACATGGAAACAACATTGTACAATCTGCACCTTAAGAATACACTTCATCCATTGATATCTCTGGGACATTTTAACTTTAAAGGCCGTTTTATCCAAATGTATTCTCCTTTCACAGAGACATAAAGATCAACCCTTAAAGCAGCACCTACACTTACACTTTACTGTCATTGGCCATACTGGCATCAAGTGCTCCAAGGGGAACCAGCCTGTCCATATGAGGTAACACAGTGCAGCAGCACCTAACTAACTAACTCTAACTCTTTTCGTGTTTGAGATGCTGAGATAGTGAACTTCACTGTCTTAAAAGACACTTATTAAGCAAAATGTTTTTTTTTCTGAGCTTTTAACCATGATCTAAAATTGATCCCTTATCTAAAACATACCTTGAGTTGCATATAACTCAATTCAATTTATTTTGTAACGCCCAAAATCACAACAGCAGTTGTCTCAAGGGGCGAAAAATGGATTAACAATGTTCATATGGATTTGGCAGTGTCCCAGCATCCTGTGTCCTTAGACAAATGTCCCAGGGTCCCCTGTCCATAGACCCTCCTTTTCAGCCCGGAAAAACTACCAAACCTCATTGGGAAAAAGTAGAAACCTGGAGGAGTTTCACAGTGAAGGAGAGATGCGACTCCGTCAGACGGACAGGTGGATGCGAGGTAGAGGAGGAGGAGAACCATTTTTTTGAGGGAGATAAAGAACCGTACATATGGAGTAGAGATTGTTTCTCCAGGGAGTCGAGGAGCATCTGGGTCCATAGGTCATCGATGTGCCTGTCCCACTCCCCATGGGAGTAGCGGGGAGTGGGAAAAGAAGAAGAAAAGACGAAGAACAGATTGCAAGTGAAATTAAATATTAAATATTGTTTGATAGAATAAGTAGTCAGAAGAAGAGGATAGTGCTTAAGCTGCCATACTTCCCCCAGCATAGTTGCTCCTAGGGCAGCGTAGCTAAACAGGACAGACAAATATTCTTATATTTACAAATAAGGAGTTATTATAACCAAGAAATTAAACAACGTAATGACCATCATGGAGCTGGAGCCACTCAGGAGGAGAACCAGTTCTTCAGGAGGAAAACCAGTTCTTCCAATGTCAGTGGAGAACCACAGGATCACATGTTTGGAGGGAATTCTGTTGGTGTCTGGTTTCTTTATAAGCCCATGTCAAAGTGCCCATTTCTGACAGGGAAATGCAGACTGTTGGAGAGGATGTGGCAGCAGGAGGCAAACCACTATCATGTGTTTTGGGATTGTCTTGTTGTTCACAAGTTTTGGACTGATGTCAACAAAGCCTTACAGAAAATTTATGACATCACCACCCACTGGATTTCAGAACTCTGTACACATGGACACAACAGCAGCTCTCTCTGGAGCATCGTCCTGGCAGCAGCAGAAAAGGCCAAAACCAAAAATGCACTGACATTCAAGGACTGGACCGACATTATAATGGACATTTGTAAAATGGACATTCGTAAAATGGACAAGATTATATTCTGACTTAATTTGAAAATTGACACAATTGACGGACTCTGGAGGGTTTTGCGTGACTTTGGTTATTTACATTTTTTTGTCTGATGATTTTGATTAATGTCTATTGTCTCTCTGGTCTTGTTTTTTCACCGTTTCTTTTTTTGTGTGCGTTATTAAAAAAAAAAAAAATTACACGCCACACTGATCACCTTGTTGGCGTTAAATGACTGCAATCCTGTCCAAGCCAAAGTACATCATTTAACAATCCCATTGATGCTGCATTTATGTGATCTCAGAAACGAACTTTCAAAAACAGGTTTGAACTAAGTTCAGGTCGGAATGTTTAACTCAGAAATTCATTGGATGACAGCATGGAAGCAAATGAGAGAAACATTATTTTTTATTACATACTAATGGTTCTACTTTGCAAATAACACATTTCTCAGACAAAATGCAGCGTTATATTATGGTTAATGAAGTTATTATAACTTGTAAAAATCTTAATGTATTCATCGGCAATTTACATTTCTTTCCAATGAATCATCAATTCATTTCCAACAATAAAGGTACAGTTATGTAAATGCATGTTATTGCTGTTGCACATGTGTTTCCGAGCGTTCAGGGGTGGGGGATATGACAAAAGATTTATATCAATATTTCTGTGGAGCCACGATTTAAATTCTATCACAATTCATGCAAACTTAGTGTAATTCATCATTATCATCATCATATCATTTTACCATATGTCGATTTGAGCAAAATCGCTTATTGTCACAGGAATGAGATCATAATCATAAGTGAAGAGCCTTTTGAAAAGAAGCATGGCTACGATCAGCATGACGCTAACTCGTAGATGCTTTTGTGTCAAGGACAGCACTCATCATTGTCCAGTGAAGGTGCACGGTTTTAAAACACACACACTTAAGCTGCAAAAAGCAAATAGCGTAGCTTAGTAAAGAAAAAACATTCTGTAATGAAAGTGCAAGAATGGCTGGATGGCCATGGAGACTCTTGTTTATTCTTAGCCAGTGATCAGCTATTTCATTAAAATTATATGTCACAACACATTTTTGAGTTATTTATTTGCCTATTTTTGTAATATGAATCCTACTTTGTTTCCCTTAGCCCGTCTTTGGCTTGTCCTTTCTCCTTTACTGAACCCATTCAGAGGGCAGCACAGGACATGCTTGGGTCTGGTTCAAAGCCTCACCACGTCCCTGGAGAAGTGAGCCTGTGCTGAGGTTCAGGGACGCAACAAAACAACCTTTTCCTTAAAGCGCCATGCAACTTCCATCTAGATAACAACACTATTCAGGCTACAAAGTAATAAAGCATAGAGTTTAACTGATACATGGCAACACAAGGAAGGTCCTGGGTTCCACTCCCAGAGGGCATGGGGCCTGTTTGTTCAGAGTTTGCACTGTCTTTTTCTCCATGTCTGGTTGGGTCATCATTCCAAAACATGCACAAAAGGTAAAATCCTCCAGCTAAGGTAATTGCTCTCTGATTATAACACAGCAATTCTAGCTCTAACTTAAACTTGGCTTCAACAAGATGATGATGTCAGACCCACCCATGTTAACTCTCAGACCACCAGGAGCACAGGCCGAGGTGGTGGTGTGGCAGTGATCTCACACTCAAGCCTACTCACGAGCCTAAAACTAACAATGCATTTCACTCATTTGAATGCCTAATGCTATCAATCACATGTCCAAATAAACCAAAAAATTGTTTTATTCATGGTTATCTACAACCCTCCTGGTACCTATTCTCTGATTGTATATCAAACTTAGTGTTAGACTGGGAAAACTGGGATAGTGATTGTTGGAGCGTTGAATGTCCATGTGAATATGAGTGGCGACTGCCTCTGTTAGAGAGCATTGATTTCACTCAGAATGTAAATAAAGCAACTCACAGTCACAAGCACCCTCTGGACCTTGTTTTAACGTATGGAATAGAGATTAGTGACCTCATTGTTTTCCCTCAAAACTAGGGATGTCCCAATCTGATCACGTGATCGGAAATCGGGCCCGATCACGTCGCTTCAGACTCGATCGAAATCGGAATCGCAAATATGAAGAAAACCATGGGTGAGATGGGGGTGTGGAGTGTGGGCTGTGTTTTGCATTCTTGCCAACCTTGTGTACATAAGGTCTTGCTTTCCCAACGCGCCGTGATAGACACCCTGGCTACTGCGAGTAAGATTGTAGGTCACACTCGCCCCTGGCTTACTCTCGACTCGAAGACATTCAGATTTAAGCCAGAAGAGAATTAAGAGTGCAGTTCTGAAAAGCACATTACTCCCCATGGTACAACGAAGAACTGCGTTCACATAAAGAAAGAGTTTGAAAATTAGAAAGACCATTTCATAGATACCACACAGAAGAATCCCAATCCATCCATCGATCTTCTCCCGCTTGGCCGGGGTATAAAACAAAATTAGTAAATGTATAAACCATTAAGCAACTTAAGGGTTCAAAATGTGATGTTTGGCATTTCCACCTCCCATTACTTATGCGATACTTCAAAATTTGCATTTAAAAATAAGGGGACAGAAACAGTTACTGATAGACAGTGATTCCCTTTTAGCACTGTACTGCACTTACCTTTTTATTTTACATATTTGAATTTTCAAGTTGACTTATACATTTACCACGGATAAAGTCTAACTGGACAAAGAAATAGTGACAACCTGTTACACACCAGAGCCAGATGTGCTAACCATTCTGGTGAGTTTATTTACCTTATAATTTAGCATAGTATTATTAGTTTATTTGTGTAGTATTGTTTATCAAATACATCATGACATGTGAGCTAAAAGTGTGTCCGTTATTTTGGATGTATAAATCTGCTCTCCCTTTTGGAGCCACAGTCTGGGCTTGAGCTGACATCATGATGGGCTGACCTGAGGGGTTAATACTAGAAGAAAGATAGCAGTATCATCATGAGCCATCAGTCTGGACGTACCTCATCAAAATTGGATTTAGTTTCATGACAAGATTAGATGATGAGCTTTAAGTCTTGTAGTTTAATCATAATAAAATAAAACAACAATATTAATATGATATATGTTCGTCTGGGTTTTTGGCATTCACAAACAGCCTGGGATTAAAACCCTGGCTCGGACTGGCCAAAGTAGTCAAAGAATAACTAAAGGGCACTCACTCAAATGGCTAAAATATAGAAAACATGGATCCATTAAAATAACTAAATTGTGTGTTGTTAGCTTAATCCCTTAGCCAGTTGTCACTAGTGGCCTGTCCATTGGTACAGCAGTGAAAAACGTCTGCATCCCATAGAACCTGAAAACAAACTGCTCGTGTTTGGCTGATAGGGAACTACGGCTTTCTCAAAGGTCGGAATTTTTCTTTTTCTCAATTCAAAATAGTTTCTTTGACTCGTTCTGCATTCAACTCATTGCAACACTTGCTCTGATTTGCAAGCCTGAAGAGTACTACTGCTGTGAAGCCATCGGATGTATCTAGCTGCTAAAAGCTAAAGTGGAGATCCGCGCAAACGAGCGCAGCCAATTGACTTGAAAAAACACTTAAGCCACGGTTTGACCCGGCCCTGATGCCCAGGACATTTCGAGTTAGAACACCTACACACATAACAAATGTTTTCTTAATAAATCAAAACTAATTCAAACCTATATTATGCTTTGTAATCATGAGGCCAATATCAGCAATTTATAAAAAGATAGTAATTCCAGGTTTGTGGCGGTGTGAAGGCTAGAGTTAGAGCTAGAGTTAGAGAAAACTAGATCCACTC
Source organism: Eucyclogobius newberryi (assembly GCF_026437365.1). Classification (NCBI taxonomy): domain Eukaryota; kingdom Metazoa; phylum Chordata; class Actinopteri; order Gobiiformes; family Gobiidae; genus Eucyclogobius; species Eucyclogobius newberryi. The sequence continues at coordinate 9,809,882 of NW_027315735.1, forward strand.
TCTCCTCAGCTTTTTCTGCATTTATTTCACTTCTGTGCAAAGCCTCTACATAAAGAGAAGCTTTAACTTCTATTTATGTAATGTACTGGCTTTGGAAGATGTTACTGTTGGTCACATGTTTGTATTACTGTTGGTCACATGTTTGTTTACTGATGGTCACATGTTTGTGTTTATTGATGGTCACATGTTTGTGTTTACTGATGGTCACATGTTTGTATTTACTGTTGGTCACATGTTTGTTTACTGATGGTCACATGTTTGTATTTACTGTTGGTCACATGTTTGTTTACTGATGGTCACATGTTTGTGTTTACTGTTGGTCACATGTTTGTGTTTACTGCTGGTCACATGTTTGTTTTGACTGTTGGTCACATGTTTGTGTTTACTGTTGATCACATGTTTGTGTTTACTGTTGATCACATGTTTGTGTTTACTGATGGAAACATGTTTGTGTTTACTGTTGATCACATGTTTGTGTTTATTGTTGATCACATGTTTGTGTTTACTGATGGAAACATGTTTGTGTTTATTGTTGATCACATGTTTATGTTTACTGATGGCCACATGTTTGTGTTTACTGATGGCCACATGTTTGTGTTTACTGATGGTCACATGTTTGTGTTTACTGATGGTCACATGTTTGTGTTTACTGATGGCCACATGTTTGTGTTTACTGATGGTCACATGTTTGTGTTTACTGATGGTCACAGATTGATCGTATAGATAACAAGAAATCCAAATCATCAGACATGCTTGATATAAATCGTAGTTTGTCTTTGGTTGAACAACGATTCTAAGTTTACTCTTTGTCCGTGTCTCACTTGGAGAACTACGACCCATGTTTTATTAGCCACGACTCGGCGGTGGAGGAGCGTGAAGGAGCTGCGGCGGAGTAATGGAGGAGCGGTGGAGGAGCTGCAGATGTGCGGTGGAGGAGTGTGGGGGATCGGTGGTGTTGTGGTGGAGGAGCGGGCGGAGGAGCGGTGGGTTTGGCGCGGGAGTGTGGCGTCTGAGCAGGGGTTCTTGCAAAGAGCTGAGGTGTTGTCAGCGCTGCTTTGGGTCCTGCTGAGCGACAGGATCAACACTGTCCCACGTTTTCTGTGTGAGTGACTTTCAACATGACACGTCTCTGTTGGAAAAAAAAGAGAATGAATAATTGTGCTTGTCAATAATCATGTAACAGTTCTAATCACTGCTCAGGAGAATAGAATAAAACTGGATTTGTCCAACAATAGGGAAATAGAAGCATTCAGTGTTTTAAACAACGTTGAATGTGTTGGCAGCTTAAAACAATCAGTCGTATTTTGATTTAAATCAGGGTCTGATTGCCAAGATAGTTCAGCCAGTTTGGATAATCAGTGAAACATTTACTACTAACAATTAAGAAAACACATTGAAAAAACATTGAAAAAACCTGACAACCAACACCAAGAAAGTTCTTGAGTCGGTAAAGTGGCTTATGCTTGTTTAAGTCACATGCCCAACAGGTTTTATTCTAGCAAATGGTCAAAAGTCGAAAAACACATAAACCTGACGAAAGGCACTTGGACTAAAATGTTCACCATTAAACTACCACTAATCTGACTCGTACACGCTTCATTGGAATGTTTGCTCTGCCTTCCTTCTGTCCCCTCTCCTGCCTCCCAGCGCTCTGTCATCTCGCTCACCCCCTCACATCCCTCTCACTCAACTCTCCATCACCCTCCTTGGCCTACCCTCCTCCGCTAACTCCCGCTTTTGTTCCCGTTAAAGTTTTAAGAGTGGCGCTTGTGTTGGCCCGCGATGCATCTGCGCTCACCCCCGCAGAACTGCTTAATGTGCACTTAGTATGCGGGCCAGGCTCTCATGGAAAGGCAGAGCGTGTGTTGAGAAGAGAGCGTTACCGTGATGGCGCAGCGCTGATTTGTTCCGACGAGGCCCGGAGCATCACGCGGCGAGGCGGTTCTCTCCTGGAGCACTCGGCTCGGTGTCCTCAGCCCCGGCCGCCAGCCAAGCAGAAGACAACGCAACGGGACATGCCGCCTGCTTGATTATGCGGGAGCCACGGTTACGCTGGGAGTTCCAGTTGGATAGGTGTCAGCGGAGCGCGCTTTGGTCTTTGTGGTGGACTTATTTAGCGAGGGACTTATGAAATATGCAGCAATATGTTGTCGGTTTGAAAGTTCATATCCTGGTGCGATGCTAAGCTGACAAGAGTGTGGCATTTAGTGAACAAACTGCATTAGCTTTGCTAATTTATTCAAACGCTACGTCCGCCTCTGTCTGGGAGATCCTGGCTCACCACAGCTGCTTGGCCACCTCGCACACGCCCACAACCACCAGCAGTAACATCCGGCGGCTTTCAAAATAGCAACAGACCCTTTAAAATAGTCTAAACTAATACATTCTAAATTCCAGAATGATGTTAGACGTTTGATTAGACTTAAATATGAAAAACGTAAGTAAAAAAAAAAGAAGGGCTGAAACAGGGAAGCGTGCTGACTCATCCTGGTGAGTAGGCCCTGTTCGTCCGCTCATCTTAGGGGAAGGATAAAGACTGTTTTCTAGCTATAGACTGCAGGAATCTATCAAATAAAACACTTTGGGTACATATATGATGCACCAATAGCACTGTAAGAAGGTTAACAGCTCTGAAAAGACGATTTTGCATGTTATGGGACCTTTAAGTTTTATTTTGTTTTCCCACTGAAAGTCACATCTCCCCTTAATGTGTTTATTTTCTTGTCATTTTATGCAATTTGAAGGGATTACATTTTTATTTTGTTTTTCCACCATATTTGTCTTATTTCTTACTTTGGTCAAGAGTGTTGTTTACTCAAACACCACACAGAAAGTCACTGTTTATGAAATATTTAAGAACAATCCTACACACTGCTGCTGGGCAGCTACAGCTCAAGTACCACTAAAAAATGCATACGTTGTATTTCAGAATTGTCTTCCTTGACTGTTCTTCCTTTGGTTGTGAAGAGTAGACACACAAGATGAAATACTTATAGTAGATATACTGTACACACATGCAGTCTTCAGGTGAGACATTACAGATATTCAATTTAGATATCAGTTTTTTAGATTTCTGTAGTTTACACTCACAAAGGTGTGTATGTAATGTTTTCATTTAAAAAAAATAAACATGTATAATCCAGCTAAAACTGCATCCAAAAGATGGATTTGCATTCTTGCTTAGTTGGTTAAAACAAAAACATTTTGGATATCTTATTTTATTGAAAAGGTGTGTAAAATTAAAATTGGAGTCAAAATTGGAGTTAAACTTAAATAAATTCGAAATGATCTGTAAAAATTGTGTTCAATTCAAGATTGTAAAGTTTGGTGTGTGTAGGTCTTTATATGTCTGCTGAATCAAAGTGCATTAGGAGAAAATGGTCTTTGAAATTGCAATGTCCCAGAGAAATCTATGGACAAAGGGAATTACACGAAATAATAAAAAACATTTTGTTTCCACATGAAAGCGAACCTGGCTCACGCCAGATGAAGTCTGGCAATATTTGTTTCACAAACTCTCAAGAATCCATCTGCTCGGACTTGTGCTGCTTGGTGTGCTCTTATGTATGAGCAAACTGACCAACAGAGAAAACAAGAATGGAAACATTTGTTTTGTCTGTAGTGTCTGTCTTAATAGAAATTGCAACACAACATAGGTAGTTGTATTAAAGGCACAGTAAGTGATTTTTTTCAGCCTTATAAACACAACACACATATACAGCTCCACATGTATCGCTCACTTACCTAATGTTTTTCCAGCATCCTAAATATTCATCGGAATTATTTTATTAGCACGTTTCATAATTTTCCCACTGTCACAGGAAAGCTAACAACAACTCGCATGCCAACAGGTCACGTCCTGCTTCACAGACAATATAATAATTAGGTGCAAAGTGTACACATTGGACTCATTTTCACTCAAATAGATACTTTTACAATATATCTGTACTGAGCAAAGCTGAGAAGGGGAAAAAAACAAACTGAAGACGTCAAATAATATCTGCCCCACCAAAAAACATCTGAGAGATGAATGTGGACATAAAAAAGAAAAGCTTGATTTTCCAAGTGATATAGCCTCACTCCGTCCAGACATGGTCCTCCTGTCAAAGAGCATAACATTGATTGTGGTCACTGGACTTACAGTTCCATGAGAGGGAAGACTTGCTGAAGTCCATGAGCTAAAGAAGTCCAAGTGTCAGGACATCGCAGACGAGACCTTTCCAGAGGGTGGAACGCAGCCCTGTTCAGATCAGAAACAGAATCAGAATAAGGTTTATTGCCATTGTCAATGAACAAAATTCACAAACATAGGAACTTGTCCAGGTGATTCGATGCAACACATACAAAAGATTTAACAATGAATACAAAACAATGAACAATGAATAGCTACCAGATATATATATATATATATATATATATATATATATATATATATATATATATATATATAAAAAAAGTAAGTAAAGTTAAAATAAAGTTAAAAATAGGCATGATATGTACATAAATAAAATATGCAATAAGAAGTGAACAGTGCAGTGAGTGCAAAGTGCTGGCAGTGTTCATGAGTCCAACAGCAGAAGGAAAGACACTGTTCTTGTGACAGGAAGTTCTGGTCCGGATGGACCGTAGCCTCCTGCCTGAGGGGAGTGGCCTCCTGCCTGAGGGGAGCGGCTCAAATAGTCCGTGTCCAGGTTGAGAAGGGTCGGCTGTGATCCTGGAGACGTACAGGTCCTGCAGAGATGTAAGTCCGTGGCTGTGTAGAACTGCACCATAATCTGCGCTGGCAGATTGGCTTTCCTCAGCTGCCGGAGGAAGTACATCCTCTGCTGGGCCTTCTTGATGAGGGAGCTGATGGTGGGCTCCCACTTGAGGTCCTGGGTGATGATGATGCCGAGAAAGCGGAGGGAGGTGATGGGGGAGTCTGAGATGGTGAGGGGGGACTTGGGGGGCTTTGACTTTCCTGAAGTCAACGATCATCTCCACTGTCTTCTGGGCGTTGAGCTCCAAGTTGTTACCGCTGCACCAGGACACCAACCGGTCCACCTCACTCCTGTAGACAAACTCATCCCCGTCCAAGATGAGCCTGATGAGGGTGGTGTCGTCCGCAAACTTAATCTGTTTTAAGGAGTCGTGACTAGAGGTGCAGCAGTTTGTGTACAGGGAGAAGAGCAGGGGAGAAAGTACACAGCCCTGTGGAGCTCCTATGCTTATAGTCCACGTGTCTGAGACATTCTTCCCCAGCCGCACGCACTGGCTGCTCCCAATCAAACTGGGCTGTCGTGGGTTTCCTTCATGATTTTGTAATTATTTTTCTCCAAAGAATTGCCCTAGAACCCAGGCCTGTGAAAAGAGCCTTGGGAGAGATTACCTCTGAAGCTGAGGAGTTCAAGGTGGCTGTGGCTGACCAAAGATCAGAGTTTTAACCCTTCGGCAGGTGAAGCATAGACTTTGCTGTCCCACTCAGGGATACAGATTAAGTGGCAAAACACTTGAGATCTTGAGATACCCGCTGATGTAGAAGGGTCACTCCATAGTCACAAGAAACATTGTCTCATCAAGAAATGTGCACCATATCCAAATGGTTAGAGCGTTTGCTGCTTGATGATTATTTCACACAAGGCCCAACAGAAGATGTACTTCCTGCGGCAACTGATGAAAGCCTAGCTGCCAGGTGATGGTGCAGTACTACACGGCTATCATTGAGTCCATCCTCACCTCCTCCATCACCGTGTGGTACGCTGGAGCCACAGCCAGGGACAAACAGAGACTACAGCGCCCTCTGCTTGGAAGGTGATCAGCTGCAGACTTCCATCCCTGCAGGACCTGTACGTCTTGAGGACTCTGGGACGTGCAGGTCGGATGAGAGCCTTCTCACCCTGGACATTGACTATTTGAGCCACTCCCCTCAGGCAGGAGGCTACGGTCCATCTGGACCAGAAACTCTCGCCACAAGAACAGTTTCCATCCCTCTGATGTTGGACTCATGAGCACTTCTTAAACACTGTCACTTAAAATAGAATTTGATTAATCACTCACTGCTCCGTTCAAGTTCTGCTTTACATCTATAAAGGTTAGTGTAAATTTTGTGTACATACTAAGTCTACTTTATCTTATTATGAAGTGAATTTTGTTCACTGACAATGGCAATAAACTTTTTTTGATTCTGACATGAATATAATCAGGTACAGCTCCTTTAGGTAGTTAAACGTAGCTATGGAAAAGTGCTATGAGAAGTCACTGTAGAGCTAAAGGTTAAATCCCAGCTTTAAAAATGGCTCTTCACTAACAAAGCTTACAGGCCACTGAGACATTCAGAAACAAAACAAGTTTGAGAGACACAGCAAAACTGCCTTCAAAAATAATAAAGATAAAATAATATTTCAAATAAAGTAAACACAAAAATCTCTCTCGATCGTTCTGTTTGTTGTGTGTGACACACTTGACTGTTTGACAGAAATGAGAACATAATCAATCTCGACAGTTAGAACATTTTCTTCTTTTTCCTTTTAATCATAGCACCATTTATGGCATGTGTTTTCTAACACACTGTATATAATAGTTGAAAGTGGTAAGTAGTAGCCACAAATGTAAAAAAAGAAGAAAAATCTGCTGCATTCCATAGTCACGGCCATCAGCATGGTCTGGCAGAATAGCGTGTTGCCATGACGTTTACGGTCCAGCTGCTCCATGGGTCATGCTTTGTCCAGATCCAAACTGTTAGCGCTTGTGTTCGCGCTAAGTTCATTCACAAGTTCGCACACAAATTATATTTTCCTCAAACAGTGAAATGGGATCACTTATGTTTATAGCACAAATGGACCAGTCCTCAAAATGTGCTCATTGTATTGAATATTGAATTTAAATCATTATTTTTGGTACCAAAGCTGCATCAGTACTGCTAAACGTGTGAATTAAAACCCTTTATGGACCCAGAGGTGCATTTGACCACCAAGAAGCCGTGGGGACCCATCTCCAGGCTTGGACCACATGGCCCTGACCTGCCAGTCCAGTTAGCTCAGAAGTATTATTTTGGTAGAATGCATCTCCATCTTCAGCGCTTTCTGTTCTGCAATGTGAGCAAAAAAGACCTCACCCATAACTAATGTTTTCTTAATTAATCAAAACTAAATTGAACCCAAGTTATACTTTTTAATCATAAAGACAACATGCAATTCACACAAAGACATTTAGTCATTCCGAGTTTGTGTGGCTGTGAGATGTGGCTAAAGCTATAGTAGATAGAAAACTACTTCCGGTTTATCATCTGCTTTTTCTGCATTGTTTTGACTTCTCTTGTCTCGACTTCAAACCTCTACGCCGCATTTTAACCTCTCTTTATGTAATGCATTTGCTTTGGATAATGTTCGATGCATTATGCCCTGGACTTATCATATTTTGGGTCTTGACGCGAGTGCTGTGAGTCAATAAACAGCTGACGCTAATATGTGCTAGCTTTGTCGGCTCAACATACACGTTAGCCTCACTGGAAATACAGCAGTTAATCACAAGATCAATTCAGCGTTTTGTGAGACATTTTACTTTCTATTCTTATTATTTTCTTTCACCTGAGTCTGCATTCTCCCTTATCCAATCATCTCACTTTTGTGTGCAACTCAAGCCTTTGGTCAGAACGACTAGGAGGCACAGTCAGCTAGGTTGATGAGTGAAACCGGAGCCCAGAGGAAACCCACCCTGGCAGAAACATCCAGACCCCACACACTAAGGGCCCACAGCGTCCGAGGAATCCAGTCCAGGACAGCCAGCCACCATACGTATGTTCAGCATGCTCTGAACTTTACAGCATCAGCGTCCATCAAATCATGAATAAAAGTGTAATCAGTGTCACATTTTCCATCATCTTTGATCTGGCATTACATCTGCCCTTATGGCGATGTGTGAAAACCAGTGTTGGCTCATTAGAATCTCTTAAAGGTGTATCAGATTAAGTGAGGCACAGATAGGACTGCGGAGCGATGTGCGATCAACTGAATCCATAAAGGGCAGGGTTTGATGTTTGGTTTGAGCTAGATGTCCCTGGAAACCGTGCCCTTTTTTTTATTCAACACACCACCAGCGGCTTTGGCACCAGCAATGCCTCTGGCTGAAATACTCAACCTCAAATGCAGAGGAAAAAAACAAAAAGCAGTGTTCTCCCAGAGCTCCGATGCAAAGTTAGTTGTTAAAAGCGTTTCCCCCCCTGAAGATGCATGTCTACTATCGCAAAATAAAGCCATGCATATTTTAAGACATGCAAATGGAGAGCGGCGGAGATGAACGCCACTTTGAGCCTCAGATTGAATTATGGCTTGGCCTCGTCAAATGAGCACACCCTTTGTGACTTTGGTCGCTTTTTACCTCTCGTGTCCCCACAAGCCATTACACTGCTGAATGTCGTGAATTTCAAATCTGGAGACAAAGCAAGAAAAGTAATACATATCTGCCATTCCAAAGACCCAGTTCATATTTTATACAACAAAGTGCAGTTGTTGGCAGCGGGAAGAGACAGCCACAGACGACGAGGCGGGTCGGGCGGAGGAGCGCTCGCAGGCTCTCTCTTTGTTTTCATTGTTTTGTTTTTTTATTGCAATTATTATATTGTCCTAATATTGTACTTTTTGAAATACACAGAATACATTCGACTGGTACACACGAGGCTGACATTTGTCAATTTATGAATATAGTTTATGTTTTCTTCATAGTTTTTTTAAATAATAAAAAAAATGATTTTCTTAAGAACTTAATTGTTCTACTGTTTATTATTAAGGTTTAAGGTTTTGAAGTAAAAATTAAATCCACGCTTTTAAAGTACAGCGTGGACACAAAACAATCAAAAACAACAAAAGGTTCTTGGACTATAAAACAAGCCAAATCAAATAAAAAACATAAAATTGCAATAAATAAGCAAAATTAATGAAAGAGATAAAAGCCAGAGAGTAAAAGCGGGTCTTAAAGTGAGGGCCCTGCCCACGTGGGGGGGAAGAACGTGGCTGACCACATATAAGGCCCTGTCCCTCCTGAGTTCAAGTCTAGTCTCAGGCTGGAGCTGGTACTAAAACTGGCCCTCGGACCTCAGAGCGTGCAGGAGTGCAAAAATGATATACTGCGGGGCCAGTCCATGCAACGCTGTAAAACAAACAAAAGATATACATTTTTGAAGAAAGGCTACTGAACCCTTAGATCCCCACATGTATGATGTGGGGTGTTAATTTATCAAATCAGAACAACGGACAGGGATGTGGGCAGAGATACGGGTTTGATGTAATACTTTGGGGTAATAGTTTTGAGCACTGCTTCAGTTGCAGGACAATACAGGATTACTTAAACATGCAGGAATCAATCAAAATAGAACTCTGAGGAAACGAACGACGTGGAAACACAGGTTAAGAGCTCATAACAGTTGGTTTTGCATAATATGTTCCTTTAAAAATCAACTCTGAACGTACTAAAAGCCATCATAAAGAGTTACGTTCTCTTGTGTTTTGGCTCCAGTTGGAGAACCGTTACAATTGTCCAACTAAATAAAAAGCATTCATGACTAGTTCAAACGATTAAAAATAATTGACTTTGCATAAAAGCCTTGAATGAAAAACACTTAGAACTGCTTTTATTCAACTCAACTATGTGTTCCGACATTTGCCACTTTTACCATTTCTTCTGCTACTGCTGACATTTCCAGCGGTGTGTCAGGGAGCCTTGTTCCACTTCACCTTGGCCGCGGCGCTGGAGGACGGCTTGTCAAACGGCTCTTTACCTGGCTGCTGTGGTGGTGGCTGGTGCTCCCCCGCGCGCCTCTTTCCAGTGGCCTACTTTCTCAACAGCCCTCACAACTCTGCCATAGCTCATTACAGCGTCCGGACCCGCGCTAATGCACAACACCTTGCCCCCACACATTGGGTCAAGGACTCTTCAAAGTCTAAACGACACTTGCACCAGAAGTTTCCACAGCAGCTTCTCATTTGAAAGCCCACATTTTCACCCTCATGTCTCTGTTGTGGCTGACACAACGGGCGTCTCTTCCAGTAAATGGAGTCGCGTCCGCCTGTCCGTCTGAGGGAGTCGGATCTCTCCTTCACTGTGGAACTCCTCCAGGTTTCTACTTTTTACCAAAGAGGTTTGGTAGTTTTTCTTGGCCGAGAAGGAGGGTCTAAGGACATGGGAGCTTGGGACATTTGTCTAAGGATACGGGATGCTGGGACACTGCCAAGTCCCTATGAACATTGTTTAATCTGTTTTTCCCTGTCGTCCTCCGAGACAACCGCTGCTGTGATTTTGGGCGTTACAAAAATAAATTTTAAATATAGCCGCAAGCGGCAATGATCGGCCCTCGCCACGCCGCCGCCACACCGCCGCCACGCCGCAAGAGGAGGGGGCGCTAACGCGCCCCAATTGTCCTTTTATTACGCCTACTGCTGAATCTGTGACGCTGTCACATCTTCTCCCCTTTGTTTTACCATCAAAAAGCTATTTTATTTTGAATTCTTGGCAAAATGTGCGGCTTTGCCGCACAGACACCGTGACTCTTTGAATGAAAATGTGGATAACTTTTGATGGTCCTGAAGATGAGTCTCACCAAATTTCAGGTTAATATGTCTAACGCCCTGGGAGGAGTTTGTGAAAGTGTAAACATGTTCTGGCGATTTCCCCATTGGAATAACATGAAAGGTTTCGGTCATCGTTACGGCAACGGCATAACAATTATGACATGGGTCTCATTGACTTTTTTGATGGGGATGCCAAAATTGAGTTGTGTGTCAAATTTCATATAATTTCGCAAAACTAAACATTTAACATTTAAAGTAGGTTTAGGGCAAAGAGTTTAACAACTGATTCTAATTTGACGCAATTCGGACTTTATCTGCGCAAACGGCAGAAATTTTAAATATGGGAGATTTCTGAAATTCTAGCTACAGTTTGCGGCTTCGCCGCACAGAGACCGTGAGAGGTATCAATGTAATTTGGATAACTTTTGATGTCCCACTCCTCAGTAGCATTTTCACCAAATTTCAGCTTTTTAGGGCCAACGCCCCGGGAGGAGTTCGTAAAAGTACGACGTTTGGAAAAACTCAGAAGTCATGTTTAGCCATTTTTGAAGCAATATGGCCGACATTTGGTTGGGCGGACGGCGTTGCCGTAATAATATTTTTTACTTCTCTTGTCACCATCTACCTCGGCGCCAAATTTCATGATTCTACGATCAGATTTTTTTTGGGTCATTTCCCATCTCTCAATGCATTTTTGGTACATTTGGGGGCGCTGACGCACCAATTTTTTTTTTTATTTTAGAAAAGGGAGATAGCCAGAATGTAGAGAGGCACGATTTTTAGAGGTGTGAACATTTTTGTGACTTTTCGTCAATGTTCACTGGGTGAAAAATAGGGGCGTTGGTCCCGAGAAGAAGAAAGAAGAAAGAATAATATTCCGATGCGAAAACAATGTTTCCCATTTTTCAAATATCATAAACTATACATTTTCGGAAAGCGCTCGCGCTTTCCTACCTCATGGTGTGGGTCCCTGGTCACTGACGGGTACTTTCGTTAATTTTGAGTGGGCTCCGCCCACTTTGTGTTTTTGGCCCTCTATACAGTAATAATGTTCAATTTTTGCATTACATGCTTATATGCACGGAACATGCAAGAGATGGGGAACGTATTCGTGAGCTACTTAGCGCAAATGAGTGCTTTATATGTAAAGTGCTCGTTTAGTGCGCACTTTTGCACGGGCTTCGCCCGTTTACAACGGTAATGTTCCATTTTCCTACTACTAATTAGTATGCACGGGGCGTGCATGAGTGAAGGAGTGCGTTAGTGAGTGTTTGGAAGTGGGCGAGCGCTTCGCGCTCGATTTCGTGCGCACTAGTGCGCACTTTCGCAGCCGTGCTTCGCACGGCCTTACGAGATTAATAGGCCTCTCGCCAGCTTGTGGCGCTCGGGCCTAATTAAATGGGTGAAACCGGACCTGAGAAATGCAATGCCCCACCTCTTCATAGTTCCACAGTAGCAAGCAGCGGATTGTCATTTACATGTTTTTATTTTTGAAGAATATAACCTTTTTGAACCCTCTGTGCCAAAGGGTGCCTAAGGGTGCACGGTGGCAGAGGCTCCGATGCAGGATAAAACAGGATTAGTCTATGTTCACACTGCAGGTTGAATCCGATTGACCTGCAGTGTTGCGTCTTTTGGGCATATGTGACCTGTATTCGATTTTTTCAGGACAGTGTGAACAGCAGACATCGGATTATTTCTAATCCGACCCAGGCCACTTCCGCATGTGGAAATAAATCCAATCTGTATGTGTACTTTTAGAATGCAACTTCAGTCTGAACATCACCGATAGGAAACATTTCCGGGATAAACACCCCAATTCACCCGAGTCAAAGCGCCAGAAAACAACAGCGCCAGAGAGAAATGGCAGACGAAGGAGCCAAAAACTGTCAGTGGAAGAAGTTTGTGAAAATCAAAATATAGAGTGACAAATCAATCAGGCAAAATCAGGGGGTTGGTACCGTAATCGGGAGGTATTTGAGGAGGGGAATGGCTCAAATAGTCCATGTCCAGGGTGAGAAGGGTCGGTTGTGATCCAACGTGCACGTCCCGGAGCCCTGGAGACGTACAGGCCCATAAAAAATATCATACCCTGCAGTGTGAATGTAGCCTTTCTCTAACATGCAGTAAACTAATGATGAGGAACACTGGTTTAACGTGTTAAAAATGTTGAATATGCTTAGCCAGTTTTAAAACCAACCTTAAACAACAGTGCTAAACAGTGCTCTTGTTGTGTGAGTTGTGTGCTTTTGGTTATTTATTTATTTTAAGTTCCAGTTAAAAAGCATGCAGGATATGTTCCACAGATTTAAAGGACATGTGTTATGCAAAATTGACTTTCTTCAGCTTTGAACCAACACACTCGGCAAAAACATACCTGGAGTAACATTTAGCTTCATTCACACTAGTCTGATGAATCCTGGTTAGAAAGTCAAAACACAATCTTCTCAATAAATGACGTTTTTCTCAATTTGTGATATGACTGTCTGTTTTTAAGTCCATAAATCATCTCCAAACTCCCTGTGAATATCTCCTGTCTAATCACGATCAGTACAACTGCATGCTGAGACCTAGGAGTAAACATGCAAGCATATAACTGTTTAGTGTTGCTGCCATCTACTGGCTGCAGGGGAAATTACACAGTTAGCCCCGTGGGAAAAAGCAGGGATCCAATTGCAATTGTGTTTGTTATAAACATATATACTTATTTTTTAGTTCTAAAACATGATATGCCAAAGTATAGGCACTTAAGAGCATGTTTAAAGGCAAAAAAAACACACACAAAAATGAATAATATTTGGCTTTTAAGGGGAAACATTTTACTGTTTTGTTTGCTCTCTCAACAAAATTGTCAAAACTGAACATAAGGTTGTTTAATTATGTAATTGAACCGCTTTATAAGATATAAATCGATGCAATGTTTTCCTCAAATACATTTTGCTCCGATAGATACATACATATCAGCCCTTAAAGTAGCACCTGCACACACGTAACAGGATTTGTTTACACCTAATTATAAGCCTAAATTATTAGTTTTAGCTTTGGATAAAAGCCTTCAGGCGGGGAGCTGCAGGTGTAGGAAACAATCTGAGGGCTAGGCCCTGCCTCCAACAATTACAGTGGTGTGTCAGGGGGGCTTGACTAAGGCATGGTTCAACCTCAGCTTGCCCAAGTGCTGGTGGACAGCTTCTTTGAAATACCACGTTTTCTCCCCGGGAGTTAGGGGTCGTGTCACTGTTGAGGCCCCCTGAGCTCCGGGAGAGGCTGATGCAACCGCTAACTCTTCCAGTAAGCACGTGAAACCGGATCCTTTGAAAGCCTGCGTCTCCAAAGCATTAATTTCACTCTAAAACAATGTGACGCGGATGCCAAGTTGCGTAAAGAGTAAATGTGATCCTTATTCAGTGCTCAGTCAATTTTACGTGCAGCGTTTAGACTGAACAGAGTGCTGGTCGCAGCTTTGAGTGAGTCCCCAAAGACTTCTGCAGAAGCCTGGATGCTCTTAAGGACATAATGCTTATCTTAGAGACAGTGGCAGCATCAGACAATTATCACTAGGGGGGGTATAGCAATAAAGGATGATACATATTTATACAGTATGGAGAATGTACCACTTAAAATACAAAGCTGTACTATCTAAGTACAGTCAAACAACACAGCATTTAAATGTGTGTGTATTATTAATCACATAGCCTGTCCCACTAAACATGTCCTAAATGACCTTAGCCATCACAGAACACACTTTCCATGGCAAAGGTCTCAAGAGGTAATCAAAATCAAATGTTTGGATGTGTCAAATCAAATGAAATAGACTCAACTTTGAGTGTTTTCTTAGACCCAGTGTAATGTTAGGAGGAATGTGGGCTTCTGGCTGAACATGAACTAAGCCCACATATTCCGATATATTGTCATTAACTTTTCAGAGAGGCTGTGTTAATATCATGTTCAGGGTGTTTTCCCCTCAACATCAGACAGTTTTCTGATGCTTGTAACATTCAGTCTGACTCACAACAGCATTACTGTGCACCATAAACTAATTCTCTAACCAGCTTAATTTTTCCTACAGTCAAAGCTTGACTTTTCATGTTTAGATCATATTTTAATCTAGGACTATTGAATGACTGAAGTAGCTCTGAAACAAATCAAGTTAGCAGACTTGTCAATCAGAGGCATAATATTTCATCCTTCACATTTTCATTACCTCTTTTAACCTGGGAAGGGTATTCTGTGGATAAAGCATGTAACACCTTATTACACATGCACAATAAGTTGCATATCAATGCATGTGAAAACGTTGAAGGTGTGTTGTGGCGTTTGCCCCGGTCGTTTCCTCCATCAGTCACACCACAGTCTGAGGTGTCTCTGCTCCTCAATGAATGAGCTCCAGTGTGAAAGTTTGGGCTGGATTAAATACCACAACGGTACTCATCTTAACCCAGAATAAAATAATTGTGTCTTAAGGGATGGTTTGAGTCTCCGATATTTATAAAATAAAATATTGTTTTTAATATTTCAAATAAAACATATTTTAATACAAAAAGTTTATTAAACCATATTAATATTTGTAATTTTCAAATTTGTTTATATATATATATATATATATATATATTCATATTTTAATGTTTTAAAATATTGTTGTTGTGTTGCTCGGGGCATCCACAGCGCTCTGCATTGCTTTGCGGCAGCTCCGCCGCTGGTCACAGCAGGTCAGAGAGGCCCGGTTCATCTGAAGCACTGCTGCAGACACAGTAAATACAGCTTCATTGATGATTTGGTGTAAAAGTGTGTTTGGAAGTCTGCTCAGTAATGAGGAACATCACGTGCAGTGATTGGATTGAAAGGCCTGAACCTGCACAAGTGCATGGTAGATCAGACAGCTGTGCATGATGTGCGATTGTCCCAAGGGTCGGGTTATGACATGGCCCTCGGTATCATCCTGGGATATGTGGACATTTACTCTAAATTCACGCTCTCATAAGCAAATTTCTCTGTGAATAATATTCACATAATATTAATATGTGTTGGGTTGTAATAAAACACATTTATCATTTTACAGCATAACATGCATAGAACGTGACTATGGAGGCAAAAGAAAGATAAAAGACATGATTTCCCCGGTGCAGATCCGTTGTCACCAGTTTAGTGCTTTCAGGAACTTTTTCCTGTGGTCCATTTCATTCCGTTGTACATATTTCAATGCTCAGTATGGGCTATTTTTGATAGACGTTTGTGTCTTGCATTTTCTTGTGATGGCCTTATTTTCCTGCTGCCAAAAGTACACTCAAAAGTTACCCGTTTATTGTGTCCATGGCAGGGGATGTAAGGCCCAAGTACATTCAGTTCTAAAATTGAGTGGGTTGGCAGTGTCAGAAAAATAGCCTTTTGGTTAATTCTGGTATCTCTATAGAAATGCTTATTAATAGGCACTATACCTGAAATTAGTAAATTATTTCAGTCCAATAATTGTGAGCAACAGGACAGTCCCAAAACATGTGATAGTGGTTTTGCCTTTGATTTTGTGGTCTTCCACTTGGATGTACACACATTTTCCCACTTTTTGTTTGTTAAAATAAAATTACCTTCTCTTTCCCATTTGTTTTTGATATATTTAGTAAAGTAGCTGTTCAAATTAGCAATCCTGTTGCCAGATCAACGGATTCTTTAAACATATCAAAGCTTTTCATGTGATTATCTTTTACAATCTGATAAATCTCAGATCTGTGTTGTTAGTGTGAAACTGTTATTATAAGCCAACCATTTTAAGACTTTTGATTAGTTCTTTCCACGTTGTAAGCACAGCTTTTACTTAGGGTTTCTCAATTTCTTCCACTCAATTGTTTGTCTTCTGCCAGTAAGGCCTGCATAGGAACCTTCGCCACCACATTACACTCAATATTTTTCAATATTTTTCATACTCCGGGTCACACCAGTACAGCAATCCTTTTTAGACAATGTAAACCCCAACCACCCCTTTCCTTGGATAGTAGCAGAGTTTTGAGTCACATATGAGTTTTTTTGCCTTGCCATATAAATCTTGAGGTTGTTTCATCCCAATCAATAAATAGCCGATTGGGGATGGAAACTGTAAGGATCTGGAATAGGGACTTCCGGGTATGGCACAAACTGACTAGTCACACTGCTGGATGCTGCTGTCGATATTTGCCTATAAATTCTCCACAAACCAAGGAGTAAGACGCTGTAAGGGATGACTAAACCTGGAAAAGGTAGGTGGGTGGGTACACCTCTGGCCCGCACAGGACAGATGAGAGAAAGGACGTAACTTTACAACAGGTGGTCCTTGTCTTGAGTGAAGTGTAGCGTTGCATGACATCGGCAAAACTGAAGCGGGATACTGGAGCTGAAAGCTGCAAGTGGAGAGATGGTTAAATTCTGGGTGTCTTGAAAAAACAACTCTTATAGGATTGAAACTATAAACCGCTTCTCCAGGAGAGGAGTATCTGGGTCCACAGGTCATCGATGCGTTAATCCCACTCCCCTCGGGGAAGTGAGAAAAAGAAAAAGAAAAGGCAATGAACAGATTGCAAGTGGAATTAAATATTAAATGTTGTTTGATAGAATAGGTAATCTTTATCAGAGGATAAGGCTCAAGCTGCCATACTTCCCCCAGCGTAGCTGAAACGGTAGGTTTATATTTCTGTTCCTAACTGGCCTGACCATAAGCGATTTCAAAGAGGAACGTTTTAAGCCTGGTCTTAAATGAAGAGATTGTGTCGGCCTCTTTAACATGGACAGGAGCTGATTCCATAACACAGGCGCTTGGTAGCTAAACGCTCAACCTCCTACTGTGCTTTTAGAGACTCTCGGGACCACCAGAAGGCCAGCATTTTGAGAGCGAAGAGCTCTGTTTGGATGATATGGTATTATAGCATCTTTGAGGTAGGATGGGGCCATGTCATTTATGGCTTTGTGGGTCAGGAGGAGGAGTTTAAATTTGATTCTAAACTTGACAGGGAGCCAGTGAAGGGACTTGAGCACTGGTGTAATGTGCTCTCTTCTTTTAGTTCCTGTTAGTAATCTTGCTGCTGCATTTTGAACCAGTTGAAAGCTTGTAGGACACGCTGCGAGCAGGGAGTTATGGTAGTCCAATCTAGACATTACAAATGCATGGATTTCAGCATCGCTTTTAGGCTGGATTCTTCTGATTTTGGCTATATTGCGCAAATGGAAATAGGCTGTTTTACAGGGTTGATTTATATGTGCTTTAAATGAGAGCTCCTGGTCAATTAAGACTCCAAGGTTTCTTACAGTAGAACTGGAGGCTACACTGACTATCTGCTCAGATGAAGCATCTCGTAGACTTGTAGGGCCCAACACAATGACTTCGTTTTTTTTCAGGGTTAAGAAGCAGATAGTTAAGTGTCATCCAGGTTTTTATATCCTTCACACAAGCACTAAGTCTGTCTACTTGATCAGTCTGATCAGGTTTCATGGATAAATACAGCTGAGTGTCATCTGCATAGCAGTGGAAGTTAATGCCATGCTTTCTGATAATGTTACCTAACAGCAGCATATAAAGAGTAAACAGAATTGGACCGAGTACTGACCCCTGTGGCACACCGTAAGTTACTTTAGAACAAGGTGAGGAGCTCTGATTTACATGAACAAATCGGTACCTATCTGATAAATAGGATTTAAACCAGCTGAGGGCTGTTCCTCCAACACACTATTGACCACCTGGTCAGTAGTGTCAAACGCTGAGGTCCAACAGGATCAGGATTGAGACCAGTCCATCATCAGCAGCTAATAACAAATCATTTGTGACTTTAACTAGTGCAGTTTCAGTGCTGTGGTGGGCTCTGAACCCTGACTGGAAAACTTCAAATAAGTGATTGTCCTGTAGATGGCGACAAAGCTGTTTAACTACAACTTTTTCAAGGATTTTGTCACTATGTACCTCTGTGCCAAATTTCATGATTTTCCAATCAGACAATCAGGCAATTTCCTATCTCGCAATGCATTTTTTGTAAATTGGGGCGCTGAATTTTCAAAAAGGAAATGGCCAAAATGGTGTAGTTCCCTGGTCACTGTGCGTTATTGGCCCTCTATACAATAAATAATGTTAGATTTTTGCATTACATGTTTATATGCATGAAACGTGCATGAGTTGGAGAAAGCATTAGTGAGCTACGTAGAAGCATGTAAAGCACTCGTTTGTGCACACTTTTTTTTTAAATTTGGCACAGAGGTACATAGTGACAAAATCCTTGAAAAAGTTGTAGTTAAACAGCTTTGTCGCCATCTACAGGACAATCACATATTTGACGTTTTCCAGTCAGGGTTCAGAGCCCACCACAGCACTGAAACTGCACTAGTTAAAGTCACAAATGATTTGTTATTAGCTGCTGATGATGGACTGGTCTCAATCCTGATCCTGTTGGACCTCAGCGTTTGACACTATTGACCAGGTGGTCAATAGTTACGGTGTGCCACAGGGGTCAGTACTTGATCCAATTCTGTTTACTGTTTACATGCTGCTGTTAGGTAACATTATCAGAAAGCATGGCATTAACTTCCACTGCTATGCAGATGACACTCAGCTGTATTTATCCATGAAACCTGATCAGACTGATCAAGTAGACAGACTTAGTGCTTGTGTGAAGGATATAAAAACCTGGATGACACTTAAATATCTGCTTTTTAACCCTGAAAAAAACGTCATTGTCATTGTGCTGGGCCCTAAAAATCTACGAGATGCTTCATCTGAGCAGATAGTCAGACTGGACAATGTCAGTGTAGTCTCCAGTTCTACTGTAAGAAACCTTGGAGTCTTATTTGACCAGGAGCTCTCATTTAAAGCTCATATAAATCAAGCCTGTAAAACAGCCTATTTCCATTTGCGCAACATAGCCAAAATCAGAAGAATCCAGCCTAAAAGCGATGCTGAAATCCATGCATTTGTAATGTCTAGATTGGACTGCCATGACTCCCTGCTCGCAGCGTGTCCTACAAGCTTTCAACTGGTTAAAAATGCAGCAGCAAGATTACTAACAGGAACTAAAAGAAGAGAATACATTACAGCAGTGCTCAAGTCCCTTCAGTGGCTCCCTGTCGAGTTTAGAATCAAATTTAAAATCTTACTCCTGACTTACAAAGCCATAAATGACATGGCCCCATCCTACCTCAAAGATGCTATAATACCATATCGTCCAAACAGAGCTCTTCACTCTCAAAATGCTGGCCTTCTAGTGGTGCCAAGAGTCTCTAAAAGCACAGTAGGAGGTAGAGCGTTTAGCTACCAAGCTCCTGTGTTATGGAATCAGCTCCTGTCCATGTTAAAGAGGCTGACACAGTCTCTTCATTTAAGAACAGGCTTAAAACGTTCCTCTTTGAAATTGCTTATGGTCAGGCCAGTTAGGAACAGAAATATAAACCTACAGTTCCAGCTACGCTGCCCGAGGAGCAACTATGCTGGGGGAAGTATGGCAGCTTGAGCACTATCCTCTTCTTCTGACTACTTATTCTATCAAACAATATTTAATATTTAATTCCACTTGCAAACTGTTTCTTGCCTTTTTTTCTCACTCCCGAGGACCTGTGGACCCTGATGCTCCTCTCCTGGTGAAGCGGTCTTTACCCCGTATGGATGGTCCTTTCATCTACCTGGAAGAACTGGTTCTCCTCCTGAGTGGCTCCAGCTCCATTGTCTCCCTCGCATCCGTCTGTCCGTCTGTAGGAGTCGGATCCCCCCTTCACTGTGGAACTCCTCCAGGTTTCTACTTTTTCCCAAGGAGGTTTTTGTAGTTTTTCCTGGCTGAGAAGGAGGGTATAAGGACAGAGGACTCTGGAACATCGTCCCTCGCCACCACAGACATTGCTTAATTTGTTTTTCACTGTCGCCCTCAGAGGCAACCGCTGTTGTGATTTTGGGCATTACAAAAATAAATTGAATTTAAAACATTGCCTTTGAACGGGGACCACAACATTTTTGTCTTCCAAAATGTATAAAATTCTATTTTGGCGTGCTGCTGATTAAAAAGTCCAATCAGACCCATATCATATATCTTAACTGTGACAGGAACCTCCAATGTTATTCCAATGGGGAAATCGCCAAATCTTTGAAATTTCAAATTGTTTAAACTTAATACTTTTACTAACTCCTCCTTGGGCGTTAGCCTGACCAAGCTTAAATGTATCTAAATGTTTTTTTAGGTACTATGGTCTCTGTGCAGCAAACTTAACCCAGAATATTGAAAATGTCCACAATAATGCCCATATTTGTAAAAGAAAGAAGAGGAGAAGGTGCGATAGCGCCACGGATTTGGCAGTAGGTGAAATAAAAGGAGGAAGATTGGGGCACATTAGCGCCCCCCCCTCTTGTGTTGGGGGGCGGTGGAGTGGTGAGGGCCAATCATTGCCGCTTGCGGCTATATTTTAACTATTATTATTATTATTATAATAATACACTGTTTTAAATTGTACCCTGAAGCCGGGTTTGTGAATCGTTCACCAAACATGGCAATAAAACTGCTGTCAGCACCGGAAGTCTGTGGGTTTGTAGATAGAGCACACGTGGACTGAATTGGTGTGCTTAGTTTGGCATTAGCCACACACATGGGGAGGTCTGTGGGTGTGTGAGAAAGGCAAACACAGAGCTGCAGTTTGATGTGTGCGAGAAGAAGAGGCAAAGTGGAGCCCCGGGTCTGTGCGTGTGATTGCAGCGTGAATTTGATTATCTTCAGAACGCACACTTCCTCCATGGATCCACTTTTGTGGGACAGACGTGTGTACAGTAATCATTTCATAAAGGAACACTGGAATCATCTGGACTAGAGCGTCAGTGCCACTCCCACATGTATGAGTGCCCATCTTTCACCCACAAAAAACAGCACTTTGTGAAATTAGGATACCATAAATGGTGTATGTTTCACATACATTTGAGACCAAACCAGTTTGGCTTTTCTAAAGCAATACAGTTAAATGTTACAGTTTACTGAACATGACCTCCTCAAACTTTCTCTCCTCACTCCTTCACTGCTCTCCTTGTCTTTGAGCCATGTCCCTGAAAAGTGCTCCAGACTTTGCTTGGTACGCACATTTTGTTCCAGGCTTTATAAATGAGGCCCCTGATTGGGACCATCTGATCACACCAGCAATAGTGCATCTAGTCTGTCTTTGTGGGAGAGAAAGTCTGATTTAATATGTGACTCATGACTTTATATTACATGGGAACATTCTGTAATTGCCTATTCTAGGAGGAAGATTATCTCACAGAATTTTAAACATGACAAATGTAGACACATTTAATCTCTCAGACAACGTTATCAGTTAAACAGAAATCTCCTTCTCCTTCCACTCTGGTCTGACATAATGCTGCTGACATAATGTTAATGTAACTCTGTGCACCTGCAGGTCCATCAGTGCTGCAGTGTTTCTTCAGGACACGCTCCATTTGGCTCTCCACACAAAACACAACACTGTGGCTCTGGAAATATTTACCTAGGCTTGTTCCTCAGTTGCTCTTTGACCCACGCTCATCGCTTCACTCCTCAAATATAGATGGATGAGTGTGGCACGGTAAGTGTGGGAGTTAGAGTTTGCTAAAATGAACCGGGTCAAAACATATCCTTTACTCACCCAGGAGATCTCAAGGTGCAGTTGCCGAAGTACCTCTCCTAAGAATTGTTAAGATAAGATAAGAGATAAGATATTCCTTTATTGTCCCACATGGGGAAATTTCATTGGTGCAACGCAGGTAGATACAGAGGTAGATACAGAAGAACAGATCACTTATAGGAAGTCTGAAAAACACTTTCAGTAGAAGATCTCCTATAAATAAATAAAAACTCCCATAGACAAATAAATAAATACATAAATACCATTGCATGTGATCACGACAGTAATTGCACATGAATATGTGTCACGACAGCACATAGATTGCACATGAATTTCACAGTAATTGCACATGAATTGCACATGAATTCCAACAGCAATTGCACATATGACAGAATTGCACATGGTTAGGTCAGTATTGCGAGTGTTCAGTACTAAAAGTGTTTGTTATAAAGTCTGACAGCAGCAGGAAGGAAAGACCTACGGAACCTTTCCTTCACACAGCGAGGCTGGATCAGTCTCTCACTGAAGCTGCTCTCCAGAGCGGAGAGTGTCCTGCAGGGGGTGACACTCATGGTCCAGCATAGATGTGAATCTAGCCAGGATCCTCCTGTCCCCCACCTCCTGCACCGAGTCCAGAGCACAGCCCAGGACAGAGCTGGACTTCTTGATGACTCTGTCCAGCCTCTTCCTCTCCCTCTCTGTGATGCTGCTGCTCCAGCAGGCTACACCGTACAGGAGGGCTGATGCCACCACAAAGTCGTAGAAGGTCTTCAGGAGTGGCCCTGTCACTCCAAAAGACCTGAGTCTCCTCAGGAGGTAGAGCCGACTCTGGCTCTTCCTGTACAGTGCGTCTGTGTTATGAGTCCAGTCCAGTTTGTGGTTCAGATGAACACCCAGGTACTTGTATGAGTCCACTCTCTCAATGTCCCGTTCCTGGATGTTCACTGGTGAGGGGGCAGTGGGGTGGCGTCTGCGGAAATCCATCTCCTTGGTCTTCCCCGCGTTGATGAGGAGGTGGTTCCGCTGACACCAGTCCACAAAGTCCTGCGCCAGTCCTCTGTACTCCTCGTCATCGTCGTCCGTGATGAGTCCGATGATGGCAGAGTCGTCAGAGAACTTCTGCAGGACACAGCTGTCCGTGTCATGTTTGAAGTCTGCAGTGTAAAGGGTGAAGAGAAAGGGCGCGAGGACAGTGCCCTGGGGCGCCCCCACACTGCAGGTCCGAGTGTCAGACACACAGTTCCGGGCTCTCACAAACTGGGGTCGGTCTGTAAGGTAGTCCAGGATCCACTCTGCCAGGTCATACTCCACACCAGCCGTCTTCAGCTTGTCCCTCAGGAGCAGCGGCTGGATGGTGTTGAAGGCGCTGGAAAGATCGAAGAACAGAATCCTCACAGAGCTGCCAGGCTTTTCCAGGTGAGAGAGAGAGCGGTGCAGCAGGGAGATGACGGCGTCCTCCACTCCGATGCCAGGCCGATATGCAAACTGCAGCGGGTCCATGGCTGAGCTCACGGTGGAGCGGAGGTGGTCCAGGACTAGCCGCTCCAGTGTCTTCATCAGGTGGGACGTGAGAGCCACTGGCCTGAAGCTGTTGAGGTCTTTGGGGCGCGGCGTCTTAGGCACAGGTACCAGACAGGAGGTCTTCCAGACCTGTGGTACCACCCTCAGCTTCAGGCTCATGTTGAAGACATGCTCCATAACTCCACACAGTTCATGTGTGGAGTTATGGGGCTGATGCCATCAGGTCCTGCTGCCTTCCTCACTTTAATCCTCTTCAGCTGACTCCTCACCTGTGCTGCTGTGACAGTCAGTGGTTGGCAGGGGGACCGTGTGCTGGGGGGATGGGTGAGTCCAGGCGAAGTGGGGAGCTGATGGTCCGGGGCAGATAAGCGAAGAGGAACAGATGCAGGGCATTGTCCAGCTGTGGAAGAGGGAGCATGCAGCTGTGCAGGGGGAGGGGCGGGTGACCGATCAAACCTCAAGAAGTGAGCATTTAAATCATTCACCCACTGTAGATCCCCCTCTGTCTGGACAGGGGGGGGGTTGAAGATCGAGATGGTTTTCAGGCTCCTCCACACTCCCTGAATGTTCTTTTGCTGCAGCTGCTCCTCCATCCTCCTCTTGTAGCCGGCCTCAGCCTGCCTGATCTTCCTCCTCAGCTCCTTCTGCACAGTCCTCAGCTCCTCCTTGTTCCCTGACCTGAAGGCTCTCTCCTTCTCCTTCAGCAGAGCCTTCAGTTCACAGTTAATCCATGGCTTGTTGTTTGGAAAACACCGCACCGTCCGGGAGGGAACAATGTTCTCAAAACAGAAGTTGATGTAGTCCGTGATGCACTCTGTGATGGTGTTGATGTCCTCCCCATGTGGGTCATAAAGCTCAGTCCAGACAGTGGTGCTGAAGCAGTCCCTCAGAGCATCCTCGCTCTCAGCAGACCAAATCCTCATCTCACGGGACACCACAGGCTGCCTGCGCACGATGGGTTCATACGCAGGCCTCAGATGTACAAGGTTGTGGTCCGAGCTGCCCAGGGGAGGGAGGGGGGAAGAGGAATAAGCCTCCTTGGTGTTGGCAAAAAACAAGTCCAATGTTCTATTCTCTCTGGTGGGGCAGGTAACATACTGGGTGTATGTTGGTAGAACAGAAGAGGGAGAAGCATGGTTAAAGTCACCAGAGACGAGGAAGAGAGCCTGTGGGTGCTGTGTTTGCAGCCTACAAGTGCAGGTGAGCAGTGCTTCACAAGCATTTTCAGCATTGGCAGACGGGGCCACATAGACTGCGATCAAAATCACATGTGAGAACTCCCGGGGCAGATAATATGGCCTCATGCCAATAGCCATAAGTTCAATATCCTTGTTATATAGCTGCTCCCTCACTGTGCAGTGTTCGGGTTTGGACCAGCTCGTGTTCACATACACCGCCAGACCTCCACCTCTTTTCTTCCCGCATTCTCTCGTTCTGTCCGCCCGCAGCAGATGAAAATTGTCCAAACCTACAATAGAGTCTGGCATTTCTGCTGTTAACCAGGTCTCTATGAAAATCAAGACGCTGCTGTCCCTATAAATCCTCTGGGACCGCATGAGGCTCGCTATTTCCGTCATTTTATTTTGAAGGGACCTCACGTTACCCATGACTACCGCGGGAACCGACTTCCTGTTTTCTCCTCTCTTCTCTCGGAGTTTACGTCCAGCCCGTCTGCTTCGTTGCGTTTTCCTTAGGATGTCCGCCAGGATAACGTGACGATCTCCGGGTAAGACGACTGTTCTCCGCAGTTTCATTAGTTCCTCCTTTGTGTAAACGTGGTACGGCGCCGGGCGTGGGGCGGGGCCAGAGCCGGGGGACTCAGAGCCAAGACACATCGCCACGACACGAATAAAGTCAAAACAAGTTAATTTAAAGCGATTCCAGTGCGTGTCCCGATCGTTCGTGAAGTTCCTCTTCCATATAAACGTGTATATAAACGTGTACCGACGACACGCCGTACTTTAGCGGGCGCGCGGAAAACGAAAAACGCTCCAATCCAGCCGAAAAAAGTCAAAAACAGTTGAATTAAAAATCTATTCCAGCACGTGTCCCTATCGTACAGTAAAATAGAAAAAATATACTAACTATATTTACAAAATATAGGAGATAAAGCACAATAAGTGTGAGAAAGAAGAGAGGCGCGTTTACACCGGGCTGCCAGCTGTACCAGTGCCTTATGACGTAGATATGTACATTTTGAACTTAAAGGTGTAATGGATGATTTTTTGGCGCCAAATCTGAGTCTCATTTCCTTGTGGCGTGGACTGCCGATTAGTCCTGCCACGTATCAATCATAGAACGCACCTACTGCTCACCCAGGAGAGCAGCATGTTTCCCTGTGTCTAAGCGTATGGATCTATTATAATATAGTTCCCTCAGTGTACGGGACAAAATTAAGACAGACAAAGACAGTTCGAGCTGACTCAGAAGGGACGGAAATCTACGGAGGCGAGAGACGAGATTTGTCGCGCTAATAAACAAACGCTCGTGTAGCCGTGAGGATTTTCTCTGCTTCTGCACGGGGGTGACTGCGCATGCGCACTTCCGCTTGAGTTCTCAAATTGGCGAAAAATCGTCCTTTACGCCTTTTACTCAATTTTAAGTCGGCATTCCCATACAGTAGATTTAAGTCAACAAGTTTGAAAGAAAGCGAAAGATGTATTTATATTATTTAGAAATAACCCAGCTATTACATAACTAACTTAGCAAAAACATACTTGGAGAAGCAATTAGCTTCATTCATGCTACTTTTGATGAATCCTGGTTAGTCCTCTCCATCAGAGCGTCAAAAACACTCCATTCTGAATCTTCTCTTCATTGACATTTTCTTGATCTGTGAAGTGGCTCTGAGAATATTCTGCTCTTTTTCAGGTAAATCTTCTCCAGACTCATTTTGTGAATTTCTCCCGTCTAATCACAATCAGTACAACTGCGTGCTGAGACCCGGAAGTGTGAGGCCAGCTAGACATGGGGTGAAATCATGGATCTATGTTATTCAAACTGTGTGTTATTCCCTCTGCGGCCAGTAGATGTGCAAAAACCTAGGTAATTAGCTTTAAGTTATTTCACCCTGGAGAGACTCAGACGACACAGAAAGGACTGTTTAGCAAGCTTTATTACGTGGGTTATTTGGCGCTCAGACCCCGGCGGAAGACATTGCGATCATGGGCCCTCCATAATCTATTTGTATTAGATGTCTCCCCCCTGGGCCTGGAGACTGGTGGTGGTAGATATGGTGAGAGGTTAGATGATGAGGATGAGAGGGATGCAGAGGAGGAGGGGAGGTGGTGGGTCACAGTACGGTCTGAAGCGGCCGAGCCAATTGAGTGAGGGTTAATATCGGACCGGCTGTATGCTGATTGGGAGCAGAGGTGTGACGTGCCGCGGGGAGGAGTAACTTGGGTGCGTTGATTGAAGATGGGGAGCAGGTGCGAGGGGCAATGTCCCGGGAATCCCCTGTACTAAGACCCTCCTTCTCGGCCAGGAAAAACTACAAAAACCTCCTTGGTTGAGCTGGGGAGCAGGTGGCCTTGACGTAGATGGGTGGAGTTAGGTCTTCCAGGCTGAATTTACGCAGGCTTCATTTATTTTTATTTTTTTTAAACATGAGATGGTTGACTAAAGATACTCAAGAGCATGTTTGTAGGATAATAACAATGCAAATAATAATATTTGTTCTTTAAAACCCTCGGGTATATATATTCTCCGCAATTTTATATAGATCCTGATGGAGAACCACACCTACATTTCTAAAAGATTATGTTTTTTTATTTAAATGGTTAGGTCTTTCTAAACGTCAGAGGGGATTGCCAGAATGATAGTTAGTATCCGCTCTGCTGAGACTCGATTTTCCACGTGCCCCTTGTGTTTGTCATGTTCCTATGTTTGTTTCTGTATGCCATGTGTTTCTGTGTCTCCGCCCCTCACCTGCTGTCTGCTACTTCCTGGATTTCCCAGTCACCTCCCACCACACCTGCTGTCAGTCTTCTCATTACCTTAATCAGTTTCTCCTACCACTTGTTTGTTCCCCACCAATTACCTGCTTCTCTGTGTGTATTTAAGTTCAGTCTCCCCTTTGTTCTGTGTCTGTTCGTCACTTGATGTCTGTCCAAAAGACTGTTAGTAACGCGCACCAGACCAGACCAGACCATTATTTATGATTTACTTTGATTAATTGAGTAATCTCTTAATGGATTTCAGTCAGCTGTTACCGGTTAATGATAGTAAAAAAGCATATACCATTTTGAATAAAAGGGATGATAGTTGAAGATGTTCTGGGCTTTGATCCTTGTCTCCAGCGGTGAGTCGCGGACACTTGTAAGTGAATTTTATTTGTATAGCACCTTTCACAGAAACAGTGTCACAAAGTGTCACAAAGTGCTTCACAAAACACAGAATAAAACGATAAAAACACAAAAAATTTACAGTGAGCAATACATATACAACAATATACAGTAAAACCAGCCGCTAAAACAAATGCAGTTAAAAAGCTTGACTAAATAAAAAGGTTTTAAGCTGACCCTTAAAAGCAATAACTGAGTCCAGTGACCGCAGGGAGAGCGGAAGATCGTTCCAGAGTTTGGGGGCAACAGCCTGGAAGGATCTGTCTCCTCTGGTCCAAAAACGGGTGCGAGGCACCAATAACAGTTTCTGATCCAAGGACCTTAGTGAGCGAGAGGGAGCGTACGGTTTTATCAGATCGATAATGTACAGAGGGACCTGACCATTTAAAGCTCTAAAAGTCAGAACAAGAATTTTAAACTGTATCCGGTAGGAGACCGGCAGCCAGTGAAGGGCTTTGAGAATGGGTGAAATGTGGGCCCTTCTATTTGTGCGGGTCAAGATCCTCGCTGCACAGTTCTGGACCAGCTGCAGATGAGAGAACTCCTTCTTGTTAAGACAGGAAAACAAGCTATTACAATAGTCTAAACGTGAAGACACAAAGGCATGAATTATAAGTGAGACAAACTTTTTGTACATTTCTGTCTGCTCTCCTCATCCACAAGCCCTCTGCACGGTTAGTCTGCATGGTTCTGAAGGGAATGCTGAAGCCATGAAAAGGAATGTCAGACAAAGTTGTGCAGTGAACACGCAGCTTTAGAGACCTTTTAACATTTACATTTCTTTAGCATTAGTAGTTGTGTAAGGTAAATGTGATTAGTGCTTATTAGGCCTTCTACAGAGTTACAACCATAAAAAGGGTCTCAAGTGCACTATTGACTGGTCTCAGCCTCTGCACCAGAGCCATTGGTTATTTTATTTTTTTATTATGATGTATTAATGTTGTGCTTTTCCACCTTCAAGGCGCTTAAAGCATGTTCACAGCTGAGGCCCTCTCACTCTCACTCTGCTCATGCTGGTGATCCAAAAGTGTCATCAAATCCCACAGAACATAGCCTCATTTGTCTAAAACTCATTTAGTCTCCAGTGTCTAATAACTGCTCCCCGCCTCTCGCCCTCACCATCTTAATATCATAGTCCTAATTAATACGCAGGCTTAATTAAACAGTCATATTTAAGGAATGCAGCAGGAGGTGGGGGCTATGATCCGTGCTGCTAATTGTCCTGGTCATTAGCTTGGATCTATCGTCACTTCATCTGCCTTGATGAACTGCCACTGCATGAGGACTTTTATGGGGAAAGAGTAGGACCAAGTTCAAGTTTCATAATATATACGCAGGGAAAAGTTTGATAAATATGAAGATTTTTCATTAATACAACTCAAGTTAAACACACGAGCTCCTGCATTTGCCATCACAAATTGTTGACATGCACCACCAAAAATGTGCAGGTAAAGTGGCATAGAATTCACATAGAAACTAGCAGTTTGCTGGAATTTACCAACATCATAGGAGTATCAAAGATTGCATGAAATAAGAATAAAAGAATACATTGACTAAACTACGGAAGCTCATTGTATTTTTTTTTGCCGTCATCTCTCTGCTGCACCACTCCCTCTCACCTGGAGAAGCCTTGCATCGCTGTGAGGATTCTGTTTTTTCATCTCTCCAGCGCCTTCAACACCATCCAGCCGCTGCTCCTGAGGGACAAGCTGGAGATGGCTGGTGTGGAGTATGACCTGGCAGAGAGGATTCTGGACTACCTGACAGCCTGGGACTGCCTGTCTGACACTCTGACCTGCAGTGTGGGGGCGCTCCAGGGCACCGTCCTCGCGCCCTTTCTCTTCACCCTCTACACTGCAGACTTTAGACACAACCCTGACGGCTGTGTCCTGCAGAAGTTCTCTGATGACTCTGCCATCGTCGGACTCATCACGGACAACGATGATGTGGAGTACAGAGGACTGGCGCAGGACTTTGTGGACTGGTGTCAGCGGAACCACCTCCTCATCAACGTGGGGAAGACCAAGGAGATGGTGGTGGACTTCCACAGACACCACTCTGCAACCCCCTCACCAGTGAACATCCAGGGAATGACATTGAGAGAGTGGACTCATACAAGTACAGGGTTCAGAATAAGCTTTATCGCGTCGCAAAATGCAACGCAATGTCTCTCAAATGCGACGCATTCGTCAGAAAAGTGTTTTTGTATCGCAGCTTTTGCGATACAAAAATGTGTGTTCAATTGTGTAACTAAAGCGCCTAAAAGTACTGATCACTCGTCAATCGATCGTCAATAACGGCATGACACACGTAGGACGGTGTGTTGACATGACGAGTCCCGCTGCTGTCTCAGATCGAGTCTGAAAGTGGGAGAAGCCACGTGCGCTAAAGTTAGTGTCACAGATTCGGACTTCCGAGGTCAATTGCTTCTAAACGCAAAAGTCTTTGCAGATCATTCACATGCCAAAATATTCATATTTACACTGCCAAGTGACACAACCTCGTTTTTAACAATCAGATGCGTATTTTGGGCGCAGCGAATTACACGGATTTGAATGTGCAGAGCCGAGACGAGTGCTTAGGGACCGTCATCAAATGTGCAGCCGGAGCGGTGATGAGAGTACTTGGGGACCGTCATCAAGTAGAAAAACTAAAAATGGAATGGAACGTCAATTAGAGCGGTGCAATTTGAATAACACAAAATACACCATGATGGACACCGCACCAACCTTTATTTTTCCGAGTGTAATGACAATTAATATGTAAAGGAGACTCCTGCAAATAGTCATCTGATTGAAGATGATATGGAAGAAAGTTGTAAATAAGGCCATCAGACTTTGTTGATTAATTTGTTCAACAATTAATTTTATTTGCAAGTTTTATTTAAAGAAAAAATAATGTTTAAAAAGTGTTTAAAAGTTAATTTGTTAAGAGGTTTCTTTAATAGAATGTTTACAAATAGATTTAAATAAATGATCGTGTTATATCAATGGAAAATATTGATTGTTAGTCACTTTCGTGTTTTACTATGCAATTATGAAATTGCTATACAAATTTCAAAAAATGTACGGATTGTTTAGCAGCACCGCTATACAAGTGAAAATCCTTGAAGTACCTGGGTGTTCATCTGAACCACAAACTGGACTGGACTCATAACACAGACGCACTGCACAGGAAGAGCCAGAGTCGTCTCTACCTCCTGAGAAGACTCAGGTCTTTTGGAGTGACAGGGCCACTCCTGAAGACCTTCTATGACTCTGTGGTGGCATCAGCTCCTGTAGGTGTGGTCTGCTATTGCACCGGGATAATTGACATTATGTCACAGTATTGTACATAATTATGAAAGCTGAATGACACAGCGAGGGTGGATCAGTCTGTCACTGAAGTTGCTCTCCAGAGCAGACAGTGTCCTGCAGGGGGCGACACTCATGGTCCAGCATAGATGTGAATCTAGCCAGGACTCTTCTGTCCCCCACCTCCTGCACCGAGTCCAGAGCGCAGCCCAGGACGGAGCTGGACTTCTTAATGACTTTGTCCAGCTTCTTCCTCTCCCTCTCTGTGATGCTGCTGCTCCAGCAGATCACACCTACAGGAGGGCTGATGCCACCACAGAGTTGTAGAAGGTCTTCAGGAGTGGCCTTGTCACACCAAAAATACCTGAGTCTCCTCAGGAGGTAGACGACTCTTCCTGTGCAGTGCGTCTGTTATGAGTCCAGTCCAGTTTGTGGTTCAGATGGAACACCCAGGTACTTGTATGAGTCCACTCTCTGTGGACTCATTGTCCCTTCCCTGGATAGTCACTGGTGAGGGGGCAGCAGAGTGGCGTCTGCGGAAGTCCACCACCATCTCCTTGGTCTTCCCCACATTGATGAGGAGGTGGTTCTACTGACACCAGTCCACAAAGTCCTGCTCTAGTCCTCTGTACTCCGCATTGTCGTCGTCCGTGATAAGTCCCATGATGGCAGAGTCGTCGGAGAACTTGTGTTGGACACAGTTGTTCCTGTCATGTCTGAGGTCTGCAATGTAGAGGATGAAGAAAAAGGGCGCGAGGACGGTGGCTTGGGGCGCCCCCACTCAGCAGGTCCGAGTGTCAGACACACAGTCCCAGGCTCTCACTAACTGGGGTCGGTCTGTGAGGTAGTCCAGGATCCACTCTGCCAGGTCATACTCCACACCAGCCGTCTCCAGCTTGTCCCTCAGGAGTAGCAGAAGAGATCAAAGAACAGAATCCTCACAGCACTGCCAGGCTTCTCCGGGTGAGAGAGAGGGAGAGAGCGGTGCAGCAGAGAGATGACTGCAAAAAAGAAAAAAAAAATCTCAATTACAAAAAGAAAATAAATCTCAATCTTTCCATTTCCAAATTTAGGCTGAATGTCAGTTTTTCCATTCGTCTGATGTCTGTTACTATATCAGTTCAGTCCGTAATCGTTCTGAAGTGCTGAATGCATAGTTTTAAAGTCGGTTCTTTTCAAGTGGGATGGCAATGTCCAAAAATTTGGAAAGTTTTTTTTATTTTATTTGCTAATTTCAGATGAACAGTGTTGAATCTGTTTTCCACCATCACCCTTCGAGACAACTGCTGTTGTGTATTCAGGCACTTTGACATTGTGTTGTGAAAACTTTTTGCAACAAAACTCCCTCCAGAAATCTGACTTTGTGGTTGTCCATTGGGACGTACACAAACTCTTTGTCTGATAAAGCCTTGGTAAAAATTGGAAATGTTTATAGTCCTGTTTCTTTTTTTAAAAGTCTTTTTGGCCGGTTGGAGTTATCAGACAGAACAGCTCAACGTGAAATGGGGATGAGAGAGAAGGGAGGACATGCAGTAAACAGAACCAGGATTTGAACTCACAACACTGCGGCCAGCTGCATACGGAGCCTGGCATGTGTGCTGCCGCCTTAACCACTACACCACTCAAAAAAGTTGTTAGAAGCAAGGGAGTAAGTGTTTCTTTTAGAGCTTTATACCACTCTGAGGTGAACCCATTGCTTCCCGGAAATGTATTGTTCTTCAGTCTCTCTCTGTTTTTTCAGCCCCTATTTTTTTTTGGGGGGATTTTGTTCCTCAGACATAATGGCCAAATTGAGGGGTGTCCAGAAAATTATTTATTTAATCTTCTTTACTCCCGATATTTTCGCAAAAAAAATGTAAAGAAAGATTCAACTGTCTGCCTCAGTAATATTTGATATTTGTCTTTACTGAAGATAAAAAAAACTGCTCTTTTCTGGAATAGATTGTGTGTGTGGATAAAAAAAAAATGGGTATACTGGTGTGCACTCGGTTCATCTCCCTCCATATGTCAATCAGTCCTATATCCTACGTTCATTTAAGGAATTTGTTATTTTATACTCCTCCAGTACCCGTGATGTAGGGTGAGCACGAAGATTCCAGTCACTGCCACAGATTAGGGTTTAGATCAGGTCCATAATTATCTTATCTTAATATTAGTACAGAAGGTGATATCTGGTGGAGCATACACATTCAGTAGAGTTAATAATAATAATAATAATAACTTATTTATATAGCGCTTTTCAGTGACCCAAAGACGCTGAAGAGTTAAACCTTTAACCAGTAAATCTGCTATTGTTCAAAAGCTACTTTGGTTGGAAATCAATATTGCACTTCCCCTCTTATGTTTGCCTCTGTAAGAGTAAGAGGAAAAGTACATTTTTTTTTTTTATACAAAATGTTGGTTAGTTTTTGATGTTCTAAAGTGTTTCTTGTAAAAATACAATATCTATTTTGTCTTCTATTTTTTTTTTTTTTTTTTTTTTTTTTTTTTTCACCATTTGGGTTCAATATGCCTTTAACCTTGAAGGATGCTACTTGTAACACATTGGGTTAATTGTATTGATTTTGCTATTTCTATTGTATTCTATTGTATTTTATAATGTTATAAAAATGTCTGGTCGAACACAACAAACACAAAAACTAAAGAAACGGGGACAATGTACAGAACCATGTGTATTATAATAACATGTGTCAGGAGCCGGACACTGGACTGAACCATGTGTATTATAATAACATGTGTCAGGGGCCGGGCACTGGACTGAACCATGTGGATTATGATAACATGTGTCAGGGGCAGGACACTAGACTCCATGTGGATTATAATAACATGTGTAAGGGGCTGGACACTGGACTGAACCATGTGGATTATGATAACATGTGTCAGGGGCAGGACACTAGACTCCATGTGGATTATAATAACATGTGTAAGGGGCTGGACACTGGACTGAACCATGTGTATTATAATAACATGTTGACATGCTTTTTCACTGTGCAATACAAACTTTTCTTTTCACTAGCCTTTGGCTTATTGACCACGACAACGAGCACATGATCACATTTGACTGGACTTTACATGCCCCATTATAAACAGGTGAATGAGGCGAAAACGAGGAGTCAAACTTTTCATACATATTCAGTTCAACAACCATAGGGTTGTTGTCATTCGTTTTCATGTTAATTAAAAATAGGCCAAGAATGGACACAAGGTCAGACAGCGCAGATTTTGAGCTCTTTGTAAGTTTGTGTTTTTATTTCATCTGAATCTGTTCAGGTGTCCTTCAAATACAAAGGGCTGAATTTTCAAATGACTTTGTACAGTGGATTCATTCATCGCAAGTGTAATTAGTGATTTAAAAGGCAGTGTGTGGACTTTTCAGATTGCTTGATTTATGTTTTACTCAGAACTTCAATGTTGGATTTTAGAATGAGAAGAGACAGTAAAGCAACAGAAGACAGGCTTTAGATTGTCATCAATGAATGAATTATTCTTAAATTATGACAAAAATCATATTAAACATTTTGCTGTAACTGACTGAAGCATCAGCAGTATAAGGTTTCTGGTGCTTGCCTCCATAGAGCTGACCCTAGAATGTTCCACAGTATGGCATATCTCCATGGAGATACGCAGTTTGCCCCTTCAGGCCTAGTTACAGATCAGATTTGTGGAGAGGTGACACCGCTTACAGTACAGTCTTAGGAAAAATACCCAAATATTAGTAACCACCATGCAAAGAGAGCATAATGAAGGCCGCAAACGTTAAAGGTGACCTCCAGAACAAAGGCAACAGGGTGTTCTTTGCCATTGAGGAATTCAGGAGGAGACAACTGAGTCATGTTTTTTCATTGTCCAACAGTGGTTCTGGTGACTTTTGAAGGTAAAACCCATGTGGTCAAAACACCAACAGAAGCAGAAATGCAGTTAAATGCAGAGCACTGATGGATCCACTGCAAGTTCAAGTAATGGTCAAGACATTTCTGTTTTACAGAGAGATGAGTGATGTGTAATCTACCCGTTTTTGGCATCTGACTTTAATACATCTTATGAAGCATTACTGTTAATGGTTATGAGGATGCCAAACAGAAACCCTCTGAAAATGTGTTTTCTTTCCAGAACAATGATCGGTCATGGTAATGATGAAGTCACCAAATGTTATAAGATATTTACATACATACATACATACATACATACATACATACATACATGCATGCATGCATGCATGCATGCATGCATGCATACATGCATACATGCATGCATGCATGCATGCTTGGGGTGAAATACATATATGCTTTATACATTTGAGCTATTGATTTGACATATAGCTGGGAGCTCTTTGTCTAGTTACATGCACTCATCTGAGTGCTAATTGTGGGAGATCATTTTTTTGGGGGAAATTTTCTATCAATTGAGCGTATAGTGTCCTAGAGAGGTTGTGTTTGTGTTATGTTCGACCAGAGTTTTGTAGTATTGTATTAGTAAATCAATAAGAGCAAAATCAGTACAATAAACCGATAAAAAATATTAACAAAAATGAGAAAAGAAAAAACAGACATTATATAGTTACAAGAAACACACACGTGCAGAGGATAAACCGTGGTGGTGGACATTGCAGTGCCATGGGATGGAAACATGAAAAACTAGAGAAATACCAATGCTTCAGAGAGGAGCTGGAGAAGGCCTGGAGCATGAAGGTATCTGTGGTGCCCGTAGTGATCGGAGCACTTGGGGCAGTGACCCCCAAACTGGAGGAATGGCTTGAGCAGATCCCAGGAAAGACAGACATCTATACTCCCTGTAGAGGCCGCTAAAAGACACAGTGAGTTCTACCAAGCTTCAGCAGCAGAAGTGATGGGAAAATTGGCTTATTTTATAAATATTTGAGAACAATAGCGGTGACACACTGTAATTTGGTCACTGCTTGACTCGATTGCCCTGACTGCACGCCACTGGGAAAGAGGGGTTGGACAGAGCTGGACTTGCTCCCCTGTCCTATCAAAAACTATTAATAGTGTTACAGCTGATGGATCATAAAAAAATGCCTGCTACGCAGATGATTATGTTCTATTAAATTTAACAAAACCAGAAATTTCCATACCTAATGTGATGCATTTTCTTCAAATTGTCCCAATAATTGAAATTATGGCAACCCCCCAGAATTCTCTTTCTATTCCAGACTCTTCCAATTTCCATCCCCAAACGGCTGTTTGATGAATGAAATAAAACGATGGCAAGGTAAAAAATCTTGTATCCGATTCAGAACTCTACAATTATCAAAGGAAAAAGGAGGCGGAAGTTTGCCTTGTCTAAAAAATGACTTTATTTCGACTCAAATCAGAGAGTTTCTGTACTAATGTGTAGCACAGCAATGTAATGTGGTTCTTGTACAAGCCTTATTGGCAGATGACAAACAGTTGAGTTATTTGGAAGAAGTGGAAAATCCCTGGGTAAAATCTGTGTTTACGACCCGGTAATCAAAACAAGTTTTATACCTAACAGCAAAGATCAGGGATTTAAGGTCAGGATAACAAACCGTATAATGTTTATGTGTTAGGGTTAGCCTCTAACCCCTATCTGGTTGTAAAAGAATATCACATGAAAAGCTTTGATATGTTTAAAGATTCCTTGGACTTTGTAAATGTCTATAAATTAAATGTTTTTCCAATAAGGACTTTTTAAAGCAACAAATTAAACAAAGCAACAACCATTGTAACCATTTGACTGAAATTGTAGAGAAAGATTCAGTTGTAGTCATCTGGACACCGTTTATTGAAAAAAAACATGTTTCAACTCTCATCCAAGAGTCATTCTAAATTTATGGATCTAGTCTGAGAACTCAGAGATTTGAATCTGTTCTTAGTAAGCCCTGCTTACCGGGCGGAACCTCATGATGATAGCCTGACTGTTTACAGTTTTGCTTGAAACTAATCTTCTTTGTATTCAACAGCCTTATCAAGGGCTATCAAAATCCTATTGTAACCTGGCAGTCCCTCATCACGGATGACTACCTGATCAGCATCTGAATGACCAGGGCTTCTCCCGCCCCTCTGTTCCAAACAGTATTGTGTTTGTATGAAAAGGGATTCTGATTTATAAGCTTGTGGTTAAGGCGGCAGCACACATGCTACACTCCGTGTGCATCCGGCCTGCAATAAATATCTTAAGTTCTCTCCCCCGTTTCATGCTAAGCTGTCCTGTCTAATACAATATTTAAAAAAGAAAAATATGGCTTAACCAGCAAAGAACATATTAACAAAGACCTGTTGGCTTATGTCTCAGTCCAAGCCAACATTGTGCCTCTGCCATGTTTCTGTCCAGAGCACACAGAATGCCTCCCTGTGACATTTTAGACTCTACTTATGAAATCAGCAGCGGCATAACTATTGATAATGTCTCATTCAAGGCTCTTTCTTCAGAATATTACATTGTAATTACGGCCAGCAATGAGTATTGATGTGGACTTCTGCGGCGCTCGCTGGGACAGGAGTAATGCAATTTGATACGGCAAAGAAAGAGAGAATCAAATCACAGGCAGAGGACAGGATGCCCGGAAGAGAGGGGAGCGGCCTGGGCCCCGAGGGGACACCTGAGCCCTTCACTTGGGTAAGTGTCTTACCCAAGGACTCTACTGAGGCAGCTGCGATCGCACCGCCAACCTGGGGGCCAGTGGAGCTGAGCGCTACCAGGAGGCCCTATAACAAAGCAACATAAAGCAGAGGTTCACCTAATACTGATGTGCAATTCTGTCGTATGTGCAATTGCTGTTGGAATTCATGTGCAATTCATGTGCAATTACTGTGAAATTCATGTGCAATCTATGTGCTGTCGTGACACATATTCATGTACAATTACTGTCGTGATCACATGCAATGGTATTTATGTATTTATTTGTCTATGGGAGTTTTTATTTATTTATAGGAGATCTTCTACTGAAAGTGTTTTTCAGACTTCCTATAAGTGATCTGTTCTTCTGTATCTACCTCTGTATCTACCTGCGTTGCACCAATGAAATTTCCCCATGTGGGACAATAAAGGAATATCTTATCTTATCCTCCTGACAGGAGTTTGTGCTTAGCTTTTCCTCTGCACGGTCCAGTCAAACTGAAGGCTCATACATTATATCTATGCATGGGCAGTGCACAAAGTAGGGACCCCAAGACAAACCTGATCCAAAGTTTAACTAATAGAAAAGTCTGTCTCTCATAAGTTGCTCTATTCAATCAGCAGTTCTAAATGTGTAATTGTGATGGTGATGGAGGGTGATGAGCTGCTAAAACTGGTAAAGGGTTAAAATATGTGGGGGCCTAGTATAAAAAGCTTTCAGGGGGCCCACAATTTCTAGCGGCGCCCCTTCCCACATTCTTCTGGTTGTGAGGTGAGAGTGCGAGCAACTTTGCCCTCTTGCCTCAAGGTTGATCAAATCTTGAGAATGAGATTCGAAATGTGTTCGTCCCATGCCATCCTGCGTCCGTCGTCTACCAATAAATCCAGCCTGATCTCTGTGAAACAAACCTATCAACATTTGTTCCATTAACCTAGACACAATTGAGGCGCATATATGACATTCCACATTAAAAACAGACATAGGTCGATATGAGACCCTCTTTATATGAGAGCCTCTTTCTCCAAGCGCCCAGCCAAAAGTTGCCAAAAACAGAGGGACAAGTGCCCCGCCAAGAGCTCTGCACCACTCCAAGATGAACCCATCATTCCCTGGCGATTTATTGTTCTTAAGTCTCTTGATTGCACCCTGTACCTCCAATCCTGTTATTAATTTTATTCATTTAGACAGTGAAAAGCAAAGAGAACATTTCTCATTTTCATGGTAAAATGTTGCACCCTCAACTCAAAAAATGAAGGACAGAGACGTTCACGTCCTCACTATTCCGTTTTATTTCAGAAAAGAACACCAAGAGCTTTGCGCAGCTCAGGCGCATATCACACATTCCCGCCAACCGATAGAAATGAACATTGTAAACATGTCATATGTACTTTTTCATATATATATACTTTTTGTACTGAATACAGTTTTAATAAGAATGAAATAAAAGATGAAAATAGTGTCTTTTAAATATGTGACTCGCTTTTTTAACCCGTCACAAAAACACAAGCAGAATACACAACAAACAGACACAGGATAATTAAAACACAAATAAAACATTTAATAAAATTAACCAATACATAAACATTTATACTCTGAGATAAACTTATATAAAAGAAGCGCATTGGCACTGCTGGTAGTCCTTGACCATTTCTTTAAAATCATTAAAAAGGTATAAAATCTAAAACGTCTGTTTTGTTCCACAGGAACAAAGTTGCTGAAAGCCTTTTTACTGTCTCTGTGTTGACACGATGAGATTGTCAAATAAAAATGTCCAGAGACCTCAAACGGTGAATACTTGATCTTAAGTGTAACAAACTTGATACATAATCGGGCAAAATGCCAACAAGAGCCTTATGCACAAAACAAAAGGCAGTGATTGTTCTCTCCTTGCATCCAATGATTGCCATTCTACTTTAGAATATCATTCACAGTGGTGAGTTTTGTGTCCTTCTCCTGTAATGAACCGTAATGCTGAGTGATAAACAGAGTTCAGAGGTTTTAAGACGGTTACCCCCCACGAGTCCGAAGGTTCGCTAGTCCGAAGGTTTTAAAGGTTCACTAGTCCGAAAGTTCACAAGTCCGAAGGTTTCGCTAGTCCGAAAGTTCCTCATAGGCTAAAGTGAAGGTGTAGACGGCATCGGGATGTAAATGATGTCTGTAAAATGCGCACGAAGCACGAAGACACGCACTGGGGCTCGTCACAACGTTTTGTGCACCAGCTGCTCACAGGTGGCACCCCAAGTAGTACTGTGTGTATAAAAATAACAAGGCAACATATCGAATCCTCCGCTTTATGCCCTCATTTGATCATAAGAAAAATGCGTGAACAGAATCCTCCGTTTTATGCCTTCATTTTATTAAGTATAGAAATATGCGTGATCCGATCACCGTAGGATTGGTAGTCAAAAAGGAAATTCAGCTGGCCAAGACGGGAGTGTCTACAGAGCCGCGGCGCGGCCGAAACTGCTGGGCTATTTGAGTTAATTCATTCATTAATGATACGATAAGGAGCTGAGGCTATGCACAGAAACAAGTCGGTTATGGAAAATGTGAGTTTAATCATAAAAAGTGCATCAACACTAGAAAAGTCTTAAAAGCTAGTGTGAAGGGCACAGGGAGGCGAGTAGAGCCCGCTGCGCGGACACACACCTTCGGACTAGCGAACCTTTGGACCAGTGAACCTTCGGATTTGTGAACCTTAAAATTTCGGGGTAATTTCGGACCCGTGAACCTTCGGACTAGTGAACCTTCGGACTAGTGAACCTTAAAATGTCTGAATTTTCGGACTAGTGAACCTTCAGACCAGTGAATCTTCGGTCTCGTGGGCAGCCACCTTTAAGACTGTTGCAGTAGCATGCATAAACCGCACTTTTCAGGCTATACAGTGCTTCTGAATAAAAGCCACGCACACAATATTTACGAAGAAAAATTAAGAAAACTTGTCCATATACAGGCCATACCTGTCAATAAACCCCAGGTGCCCTGTCTGTTTGTCCTGTAGATGTTCTGCTTTAGCTTTGTAGATGACATTGTTTGAACTATCATGTTGTTTTCATGCCGCTGTCTATTCTAGGTAAGAGAAACTTTACATACTTTGTTTTTCAGCACAGGTTCTGAATGCTTCTTTTTTCCAGTACATGTGCTCCTTATTAATGCCCAACACATTTTGCAAAACGTCAACGTAAATGATCTTGAAAAGGTCTCACGGCGCTCTGTCTGCGGTAAACATCGGAAACATCGTGCACCCGCCCACTTTCTACGTGCCACCAATCATACACCAGTTCAACAAAACTAACCAATGAAACATTGGGTAAAGAGAGCCAGCATCCAATCAGATACATTTTTTTTTTTTAAACGTATCAAAACATTTCAACACAGATTTGGTTTGGGGCCCAGTGAAAATAAAAATTCCCTTTAAATTTGTTTTATACATTTGGTAAATAATTCTGGCGTCAAGATGTTAATATAATATGTTTGTTTTTTACGCAGTATTCTCACTGCATCATTAGTTTTATGTTGTGGCACATTTGTACAATATATGTAGCATGTGAATGAACAAAGTGAGTGACACGTGTGTTTTTGGCTGTAGCTGAGGAGGCCTTGAACACTAGGGGCCCTCAGGTGGCTCCTCTGTGCACCACTGTGACTTTCACATTCACAGCTGAGAGGCCTCTGCTCAGGGCCAGAACTAGTGTGATTAATCCTTTTGAGTTTAGGTGACTTCCTCCTGCCAGAGCCTCCATCTGAGCCCGTTCACCTTCAGGCACACACCTGAGTCTCTTGAGTCTGAAGCCTTGTGCTGTTGTCGCTTGTCTGATTCATAGTCACTGTACACTCTGCTGGACTAGGCACGTTTGGAGAACTACAGGACGTGTATCTGATTTATGAAGGACACATCTTATATAAACTTCCCTTTATAGCAATTTTTTAACATATATAACATCGAAATGAAAACACTACTGATTAAAAACTAGCAAAACATTTATCACTGATATTTATGCAAGTACTACACAACAAGTTTAATTTTGATATGTTGAAATGCACATGTTTTTTTCTGTTATCACC
Organism: Eucyclogobius newberryi; assembly: GCF_026437365.1. NCBI lineage: Eukaryota > Metazoa > Chordata > Actinopteri > Gobiiformes > Gobiidae > Eucyclogobius > Eucyclogobius newberryi. The sequence goes on from NW_027315735.1 coordinate 9,851,817, forward strand.
TGCACCAATGTATTGATAGAAGAACAATGTCATCTTGTTCCCGAAGAGTTGTGAGGAGGATTAGTTGGATGTATTTCTTCTCAGACCTGTGTAAATCCCACTAAAAGTCTGTTTTGACATTTTAATGTGTGGGGGGGACTGTAAATATGCCATATTTAAAATATTAAAACAAATTAAGAAAAATACAGAAATATATACTCACTGTTAACAGTTTGTAGGAAACTTAAAGGTTATATTGAGATTTGTACTTAGTCAAGGTTTAGTTAATTAGTTGTAGAAACTAAATAATGCCTTTTTTTCAGATGTGTAAATTCTATTTAACAGAGTTCCCCAGGTTAAACTAATCCTGTAACATGAGAGCTATAAAAACAGTAATAATGGTAAGATACATTATAGATGGTTAAGATGCAGTTATTTCACCACAGGTATATTATACATTTACAGCTTTCTACATAAAAATATTGCTACCAGTTCTTTACTGTAAATCAAATCTTGGGGTTGGAAAAAAAGGCCATATAGATAAACAATGTAATCGCCTACATTCCTCATGCATTCAAATTAAAATGATAACTTACAATTCAAAAGGCCATTTCAGGATGAGTACAGTTTAAAAACGCTTGGCCTAAATGTTGCAACTAACATAATGGTAGACTATACATTTTTTTATAGTTGATGTAAATACATTTTTTCTTACTATGTATGTTTCCAACTAGAGCAGGATTAACAAGGAGCGCATGGACATCACAGGCCACATTGTGACACATTGTCCACAACATAATTAAGATCTTTCTTGATTATATTATTGTCACAAGAATGCAACTTAAAGCTGAGGAAACATTACACAACTTCGTCCCTCTCAGTCATCTCTTGTTGAAGTCACTCTCAGTTGCTTCAGTTTTGTAGTGTGGACCAGTTACGACTGGACTTGAGTTCGAATCACAGAGTAAAATACACAAATAGCATCCAGTCACAGTCATTCAAACATGTTTGAATTATAAGCCTGATCTTGGCCGCGCTTCGGTGCAGCGGCCTGTGTACTGACACGTCTTGTCATTGGCTGCTGGGCTCCGTGTGCAGGAGGTGCACTAAACAAGGACTAAACAACTTGGACTAAACAGCGACTAGACTTTCCGTTTTCGTCTTTATAGAAAGAACAATGCACCAAGACAATAGTGAAACAAATGCCTAATATTCTGCCTAAACATCTGATTAATAATACAGAACAGCACACCTTACGCACACCTTACCTTATGCTCAAAACCAGAGCTGAAACGATAATCTCTCACACGGTTCTCCTCCTCTTTTTCCCTCTGATACGGCTCACGCCTGTGTCATGGTGCACAATGACCCAGAGGAACCAGACAGAAAGTAAGTAAAAGTATTATAAAAAAGGGTGAGAGCGCTGTGGCTGCTGTGAGAGCACTGTGATGCAGCTATGAACGCAACATTCTCACGGGACGGGGTGTGATTCAACATGGCACCGCGCTGCAGCTGCTAGGAAGAAAACAAAAACTTTCCCTCCAGTTTGTTTCATTTAAACTTTTCTATCTTTCTGATATTTTTTCTTTTCCCCCGGCACGACATCATTCGACCAAGACCTGGACCACCTGGGGGATCACATCGACAAATACTACAATAGACTCTGTACAAAAGGACCAACCACGCAAAGCAAAAAAATCACATGCTTATCGAAGTACTCCACAAAGAATTCCAAAACCAAAAGGATTTCATGGTTAATTGGGGGGGCTGCCGTGATAGTCGACTTTATCAATGTATCTCCCTGCTGCATCTCTGGAGCTCAGCCACAATGATCTTTAGGTTCTTCTTTACCTCTCTCACTAAGGCTCTTCCCTCACAATATCTCAGTTTGGCTGTCTGGTCATCGCAAACTTCTCCCATTTAAGGATTATGGAGGCCAGTGTGCTCTCAGGTTCCTTGAGTGCTAAAGATATTATTTTGTAACCACAGCCAGATCTGTGCCTTGCCACAATTCGGGATCCTTGGGCGGGGCTCCTTTGACCTCATGATTCTCATTTGCTCTGATGCACTGTGAGGTCTTATATACACAGGTGTGGGCCTTTCCTAATCAAGTCCAATCAGTTTAATTGAACACAGCTGGACTCCACTCGAGGAGCAGAACCATCTCAAGGAGGATCAGGAGAAAGGAACAACGTGTGGGTTAAATATGAGCGTATGAGGTAAAAGTCAAAATAGAGTAAGATAGTTTGAGGTACCACTTTAGTTCAGAAGATTATTGAGTTTAGATTTAAGAACAAAGATGGTGCATTTAAGTTTATTGTTACAGATAGTGTAGAAAGTTTAGGTTTAAGAATAGAGATAGTGAATTTAGGTTTAACAACTGATAGTTGTGAGTACAATTACAGAAGTGTAGTTGTTAGTTTGGCCAGTCAGTGTGTGAGGGTCACATCAGCTAGGTGTTGGAAAGGGAAAGGCAATGGGGCCCAGAATAGTCCAGGAGTTGCTGGATCATCCATGGACGATTCCCACCTGAAGCTGATGGGTCCGTAAGGGGTATGATTACATGGTGAAGGGCAAGAATATATGCAAAGAACCTTTTGGGCACCCAGTAAACGATTACATGGCTGTGGATATTTATCACAATAATTGTCGGAAACATGTCCTTCAGATGGAGAATTGTACTACCAGAGGAAAAGGATCCAACCATGCAACACTGGGCAAAGGAGGCAAGAAACATCTTTGAATTCCACAGCAGCACAATTGGAGGCCACTGTGAGCGAGAAAAGACTCACTGCCATTATTAAAAAGGTATTACTGGCCTGGTATGCAGCAGGAGATCCAAAGATGGGTAAGGCAACCTTCACTATATGCATGAAATGTCTATACAATATGTAATGTCCCTTATTCAAGATAAATGAATGCCCCCAGTGCTAGAAAGAGGTCCAGCTTCAAATTTGAAAAAAATAAATAAATAACATGAACAAGTAAAATAACTTCCCATTGAGGTAAGTGCATATTTGATATGCAAATTTAGTGATTCAGTCCATTCTAAGGCAACATTGGTGGCTTAGTGAATACACAGTATGGAGTGAGTGAATGATGTATGTAATGTCAAGATCTTTGGATGTCTTGAAAGGCACTGTATAAATTAAATGCATAATTAACTGGAAACGGTTCATATGAGGCAAGTCATGTAAGATCCATTTAACAAGTGTTTTTGGTTCATAGGTCTCTGAACCATTAGAGCTCATGGGGATGGATCTATCCCATGAAAACAAAAACTGCAACAGAAGTGATAACCTGCAGAATTGATTTTCTGTACCGCTTTGGGGAACCCAAATGGCTCCCGACTGACCAAGGACAAGCATTTTGCAATAAGGTAAGACATCATGTTAGGAGAAAAAAAACCTGAACCGACGGAGAGGAAGATGGATGAATAATACCTGCTGCCAGGGAGTATTTGATGTAATCCTCCATAGCCTCCCTTTTAGGATGGGACAGATTGGGGAGACGTGCAAAAGGCAGAGCGGCAGCAGGAAGCGGCATAGTCATATGGTCAATGTGGGGGCAAGGACAAGGCCCAGTCATTTTGAAGGTCATGGTACTTTTTGGGTCAAAATCCTATAGCTCTTGTACTATATTAGTTCAACAATGAGGTTTGCCTGAGTCTGGGCATAAAGCAGAGTCTGGCTGCCCCCCCCATCAACTATGGCCTTGTTGAGAAGCTCAATGGCACCATCAGAAGGCAAATTCGGATTGGTTAATGTGCCAACCTGTTAATGTATATTTCAGATCCCTCAACAAAATGGTTGGTGCTAATCCCAACACTTCGGATCAGCCGACAATTGCACTTTACAAAAAAACAACTGACCACAAAGTACATTCCATTTTACTAAATGTTTGACAGATTAACAAAAACAGCAGCCCATTCATAATTATGTAATGCAAAGGCCTTTGATTCAGTGGATCACTGGATTCCCTTGGATTGTCTGGATGCTATTGGGTTCGATAAAAAATGGTTTACAGATTACCTCACAAATAGAGCTCAAGCTGTATCTGCTGATGGCTTTCAATCTGAATTTTCTAACCTTTTTTAAAAGGAGTTCCTCAAGCCTCCATCCTTGGACCACGGTTATTTACAATTTACATAAACTCAATTGGGCATAATCTAAAACACAGTAGCATCCACTTGTATGCAGATGATATAATAGTGCTAAGGCACCTTCTTGTGCTCAATTGATTCAAAAGAATGTTCACTCCATCCAAGAAAACTGTTATTTCAATTCATAAATCATTTTAAATGAAAACAATGTATGCTGTTCTCAAACACACTTGAACTAGTACCTCATTACAAACGCTTGGGCATCTGGATCAAGGATCAACTCTCCAACAAACGCATACATGAGCTGACAAATAATCTTAAAATCAGATTGTCATTCTTCTTTAGAAATAAAACATGTTTTCCTCTTATTTGAAGAAAACAGATAATCAAGGCTACATTTCTTTCAGTTCTAGATTATGGTGAATATATCTCTATCAGCAATAGCGTTAAAACCTGAACTCTTTATCACTCCGCTCTAAGGTTCATTACAGGAGAAGGATGCAGCACTTGCCACTGTGATTTATATTCTAAAGTAGAATGGCAATCATTGGATACAAGGAGAGAACAGCTCTGCTTTCTCTTTATACGGCTCTAGTTGTAATTTTACCTGATTTATACATACAATATGAGATAAAACTATATAAATGTGTTTTTGTGTATTGGTCAATTGTATTAAATGTTTTATTTGTTTTAGTATCCTGTTTACTTTGTGTTTTAACAGGGACCCATGGAAAAAAAGTATTGATTTTTCTCTATTAAAAAAATAAAATGAATGAATATAATGTAATCTAACCAGGAGAAGTCACATTATGCTATTTAACCAGTGAAGTCAGGAAACACAACAGGCTAAATAAACAGACAGCAATAATAAATTATGCTGAATTATGTGGATTATCAATTGTATTTTGTAGATAAGTGTCTTTAGTCTGAGGGGTGTAGTGTGGACTCATGACTGCTACTTGTGTGGACCTCAGACTCTAATCACTCAGTCCAGTCGTGTAGTGTGGACCCTCACACTCAGTCCAGTCGTGTAGTGTGGACCCTCACCCTCGGTCCAGTCGTCTAGTGTGGACCCTCACACTCAGTCCAGTCGTGTAGTGTGGACCCTCACCCTCGGTCCAGTCGTCTAGTGTGGACCTTCACACTCGGTCCAGTCGTCTAGTGTGGACCCTCACACTCGGTCCAGTCGTCTAGTGTGGACCCTCACACTCGGTCCAGTCGTCTAGTGTGGACCCTCACACTCGGTCCAGTCGTCTAGTGTGGACCCTCACACTCGGTCCAGTCGTCTAGTGTGGACCTTCACACTCGGTCCAGTCGTCTAGTGTGGACCCTCACACTCGGTCCAGTCGTCTAGTGTGGACCCTCACACTCGGTCCAGTCGTCTAGTGTGGACCCTCACACTCGGTCCAGTCGTCTAGTGTGGACCTTCACACTCAGTCCAGTCGTCTAGTGTGGACCTTCACACTCAGTCCAGTCGTCTAGTGTGGACCCTCACACTCAGTCCAGTCGAGTAGTGTGGACCACAACATTCTAAATCGCTCACAACTGGAAAGTGTGAAGTGCGTCTCCAGCTTAATAGATACCCTTTAAAAGTATGTAAACAGAAACATTCTACGTTCCAGAATTATGACAAAGGTGAAGTGGAACATAATGTGATTTCAAAGCAGAGACGGATTGATTTAGTATCACTGTTGGAGAGATAACTCCGGACTGTAAGGTGCTAGTTCTGGGTTTGTAGAAGTCACTGCTCGGGAGTGCCTGCCAGAGCACTACTTAAGGTCAGGAAGGATGATTGGAAAGGACGAGAAGATACAATGCGTTTTCGGTAGCTTTATTTTTGGTTCACAATTATACACACAAAACAAGACATACATATTTCTCCGATTATATACTTCGCCACAGGATCAAAGGAACAAAGGCGAAATGTAGCTGCTATGTAGTGTCACCAAGTCAAGGAACATCCCGCCGGTGAAAGCATAGGGCACTCGGTGACGCAGGAGGAAAAAGTAAAGGGTGGAATGCTGGGATTCATGAGACACCCTGTGGTGCTGGAGCACGTCTAGTGGTCACCCAATGAACTACAAGAGTATAGGAGCACAGGGGTTTCAGGGCCTTTTGTACAATCACAAAATATAAAAAAATCAAGATTGTTTGTTCAAATGAAAGCCACGTGAGTGAAATAACAGCATGGTTTTAACATATTTTATGATTGTATTTTACACTCGTTTTTGCACTAGTTTTTCCTGGACCTACTTCACTTTGCCTCCAGTCGGCTCTATACTGGAAGTTTGACCATTTTAATATCTGGATAAACTTAAAATAGCTCTACATACATTTTGATGAGTGGTGCCCTGGTCTAGCTAAAATGTAGTTCCTGATCAAGTTTCCTCACTCTGAAGGTAGTGTGCCACTTCTGGTTCTGACCCGCTGCACACCACATATCAATTATATTCTGCTACTCAAATATGTCCAAAAGTTCATAAAAAGTGAGTTTAATAGAACTGCAGAAACCCAAACTAGTGCAGCATCAACTCCATGCTTAATCCACTTTGGAGTTTCAGAGTTTGCCCACCATCGTTCACAAAGTCGCAGAGTCATAGTCCACTAAATTGGTCCCTTTCTCCTCCAATTAAAGTGTGTGTGATGGGAGCTGACAGGCCTGCCCACTCAAGTGAATCGGCCAAAGTCAGCCGCAATGACAGAGTTCCGCACTCAAACAGGTTTTGTCAGGAGAAGCTGGAACGAGGTTTTAATGACGTGGTTTTGTGGACGCAGCAGCAGTGTCTCATCTGAATGTTTGCCTCTCCACAGCAGCATGTAAACAGTGTGAGTGAGCGGAGAGGGCCGAGTGGCTGATGGACAGTAATGAGGAGGGGACTGGCATTGGGCACAGGTCTGAGGGCGGCACGAGCTCAGGCATTACAACTGTCTCTGCTCCTGAATTGACTGTTTACGTCATCTTTGCACTGTCATCAACAGAGATCTGTATGATCTAATCAGATGGGTCATTCCTGGTAAATAGTGTCTCCCAAAGAAAAGATTTTGATATTTATGTTTTGTTTTTTTATAAAATAAAAAATAACAATAATATTAATCTAGTTTAATTTATTAAAATTAATGTTTTGCCCAGATCTGTTCCAGACACTGCCAATTTCCATCCACAAGCGGCTGCTTGATTTATATGGCCTGGTAAAACACCTCGAATCCGATTCAGGACCCTACAACTACCAAAAGAAAAAGGTTGTTGGGGTCTTCCCTGCCTGAAGAGTTACTTTATTTCAGCTCAGATCAGAGCACTGCTGTGCTGGTGTGACCCGGAGTATGAGGCACATTGGAAAAATATTGAATGTAATGCTGTGCCGGAGGTTCCTGTGCCCCTAACCCATTGGAATGAGATTTAAGATATGGATAACAAAAGACATACGTTTTTTACCAGATTGTAAAAGAAAATCAAATGAAACACTTTGATATGTTGAAGGAATCCTTTGGCCTGGAAAAACAGGATTTTATAGATATTTACAAATACGGATTTATTATAATCAAGACATTTAAAAAGTAGCAACAATTAAGGCACAAATCAGGGGAATAACATCAAAAGTTTATAAATACATTAATGACTTGAACAGCCAATCTACAACAATATTAAAATCAAATGAAAGAAGAGGGTAATTTATTTGGCATATTTGGAGGGAATTCAGTTGGAAGAATTTGACCCATTCTTTTCTTCTGTGGTGTTGTTGCTCTATCGTTTTTAGTCTATGGTCTAATAAAAACAAAAAATAGCAAAAAGTCTTAAAAATCTCTTTTGCATAGATAGTAGTATGGACATACATATAATTATTTCTTAGAAATTACAACTTTTCCCTGTCACCCCACCACCAGCTGCTATTCTAGTCATATCTATGGGAGTTTTTGTTTATAGGAGATCTTCTACTGAAAGTGTTTTTCAGACTTCCTATAAGTGATCTGTTCTTCTGTATCTACCTCTGTATCTTCCTGCGTTGCACCAATGAAATTTCCCCATGTGGGACAATAAAGGAATATCTTATCTTATCTTATCTTATTTACTTTCAGAGAGAAACCATCCACGGGGAAAACACTGACTCTTAAGTTTGCTTCTTTATGAGCATTTAGATCCACAGAGTTGATCTGGTCAACCATACCATGTTTCCAATGTTACTTTTTTATTACACTTTATACTTTTTTATTGTTCAAATTTGTTTTGGGGGATCTATTTTATTTTATTGACAATATAATTATTGTATATTGACAATATAAAATAATTTTATGTGATGATGATCATATAGCTAGAATGTACTATTTCACCTGAGTATGTACTGTACATGGTCAAGATTAGCTTAAAATGTACCCCCTGTTACTCTCCCCCTGTTACCTTTTACTCATATAATATCTGTATGAATTAGTCCTTCTTTGTAAACGCTTAATATCATGTTTTAAGCAATAAGCAACAATATTTTAAACAACTTTCTGGCTTTAGAAGTGGCCATAACGCAATCACTGCAGTCACGCTTGTAGTAAATGACATACCGGATGCGCTTGATAACAACACAGAGCAGCTTTAGTTATAGATCTTTCAAAAGCATTATGTCGATCATAACTTAAATAATTTAAGATAAATTGGCTTCAGTTAAAAATCCATAAATTGGTTTCAAAATGAGTTAACAGGCCGGACCCAGCATTTTCTAGCAGAGGGCTGCAGATCTGAATCTCTTAACATAGTAAAAGGTGTCCAGCAGGGATCAATCCTGGTGCCTGCTTTATTTACTATCTTATTAAATGATCTGGGAAAACGCCTGCAAGCCTACTTACATCAGACGATACAGTCAAGGCTCCATTGTGGAGGAGGCACAAAAACTACAGTCAGCATTCCTTTCCTTAAAGATCTATTGAGTTCAAACTCACAAAAAATAAATGTGTGATATTTTCAACAGCTAGTTTGAACAATGATCTTAATATTTGTACATCTGATGGAAAACCAATCGAAATGGTTCACGCATGTACATGCTGATACGGTAAACAGATTGATAACTGTCTCACATTTACAATCCATATCAAGACAATGATCAAAAAACTAAATCACGTGATTGAATATTATTTTCAAAACAAATCTTTGTTTTTCTTTCAATGCTGAGAAAAAAAACAGTTTTGAAGCAACCTTTCTCTCATCTATTTTGCATTAACTCAGTTTATCACTAATGCTAAGTCCCTCACTCACCACTGCACTTTTATTAACTTAGTTGGTTGGACATCCCTGTCAACTCCAAGAAAACAACATTGGAACATAATCAGTTTCTATTCAGGGGAAACTCCCGAAGTACAACGACCTCCTCACTGCCTTACTGAGCTGAGAAAATCAGATTTCTACTACTCTGCACCTTGGTCTTGGAATATCTACAAAAAAACGTAATTAAGAAGCTGTAGTGTCACTTGATAAATTCAAGAATATTATAAGAATGTGGTTATTGAGTTGTTCATGTTTTTCGTTGGAGAACATTTTATAATTTTGTTATTTTCTGTATTGTTGATTGTATTGGCTGCCTTGCCTTTTGCAAAAGACATTCTGACTTACTCATACTCTCTCATACTTAAATATACTTTTTTTTTTTTTAAAAGGGGGGGAATTCACTTTTTGAGATGGAATATGTGGACAAACAGGATCAGGAAATGCCAAAAGCTCTAGTAACAGTAACAGGTCAAACAAGTCCATAGTGTATCTCGTAGAAGAACCCCAACCTTTGTAGCAAGAAAAAAATTGTTAAATATGAATATAAGTGTAATGAATTAACAGGATTTAGTCACTTGCCATTATGCCAGGCCCAGACCAGGCCCAGACTTGCTTAGTGTTTGAGAACTGACGACATCAGGCATTGAAAGGCATCTATGGTCATGAGTGGACACATCCTAAAAGGCTTCGCCATAAATCAGATTTTTATTTTTTATTACAATTTCTATCCCTCAGGATTCTGTGCCTTTTTAAATTTACATTTTTTTTCCCACTTGCATAGATTGACTTGAAAAATCCAAATTAAGTAAACTGTCGTTGAATTCATTCTCTGTAACAAAGACAGAATAAAACCAGTACAATGTTGTGTTCTGTCCTGCGAAATGACTATAGTGGGGAGGAGAAAAGCTTAATGTAGTGTACATAAAGTGAAACTGTACTAAGCACACATTTAATGCAACAGACAGGGGCAGACCAAAGCTAAACATGTCCCTCTGCTGCCTCAGACCATCACTGAAGGAGACACGAGGCATTCAACTTCAGCCTAGAGCCTCCTGCAGCTCACATGAGTATTTTCAGAGCAGAATGTGAGCGCTACAGGGAGGATGTATATAGATTCCATAGTTCAAAAGTTCACAGACAGTATAGAAGCAGCAGTCCTCATTATACGCCTCATACACTCGCTGATGGTAGCTAGGTGATAACGTTGTCATCCAATGTTAGAACAACGTGAAAGGCTCCTAAGAATTGCTTTTGACGGTGAAACATTTGAGATGTTCTGAATAAATCCATACATAAACTCTGTGATGGAATCTCTCTTCTAATTTCTCTCAAAACTGATTTAGAAGCATCTGAGCGGGTGGGCGTGGAAGTTTTACCCAGTATCATTTTGCTCCAGATCAGCCTTAATGTGAGGAGTGTAGAGAGTGTAGTGGTTCTACTAGTACAAGTACTATAGTGTTATCCATGTTCTCCCACTTATGAAAGAGGACGACATTCTGAGTTGACTTGGATCAAGATTTCAAACATGACACACTGCATTTCACCCTGGAGGGACTCAGACACAGAAAACGGGAAAGATAGTTTAGCAAGCTTTATTGCGAAGGTTATTTGGTGCTCAGACCCCAGCGGAATACGTAGCGATTATGGACACTCCATAATCTAATTGTATTTGATGTCTCCCCCCAGGGCCTGGAGACTGGTGGTGATAGATATGGAGAGAGGGTAGAGAGGATGATTGGGATCAGAGGGATGCAGAGGAGGAGCAGGGGAAGTGGTGGGTCGCAGTACGGTTTGAAGCAGCCGAGCCATCTGCCTGAGGGCTTAAATGCGACCGCCTGTGCGCTGATTGGGAGCAGAGGAGCGCCGTGCCACGGGGAGGAGTGACTTGAGAGCGTTGATTGAGGATGGGGAGCAGGTGCGAGGGGCGATGACGCGGGAGTTCCCTGTCCGTACACCATCCTTCTCGGCCAGGAAAAACTACAAAACCTCCTTAGGAAAATTTAGAAACCTGGAGGAGCTCCTACTGAAGAGGGATCTGGCGCTCACAGACGGACAGGCGGACGCTGCTTGAGTGCGTTGATGGAGCTGGGGAGAGGTTTTTCTGCCATGGTAGCCGACGCAGATAAAGTTAGATCTTCCAGGTGAACTTACGCAGGCTTCATGAGTGTGGGTATGTTTATTAGAGTTTATTAGAGTTATGTGGGGCACTATCCTTTATTAGGCATTTAACAATACTATAATCAAATGCCTAAATTAATTAATTTATTAAAAATGTATAGCTCGTTAATCTGAGGGTTATGAGAATGTAAACGTGACATTGTTCCCTTTTCTGGAAATGAATGAACACTTTACCTGATGTGGTTTATGAAGATTTATTAACCAAATAATTTAACAGATAATTATGAATTTGGAATATGCAAATGAGTCAAAAACAGGAGACGGTAGACATAATTGTTCTAGATGTATCTAGTGTTTTAGAGTTAATGTTGATTCTAAGATGATGTTATCAGCCAAACTGTGAAATGCATGTTCATACGACCAGAAGCAGGATCTGTGATCCAGCCGAGATGGGCTTGTGTGTCCATGTTGAGGAGCTGATGCCTCCGGGGTTCAGCTCGGGGTCATGATGGGGAGCTCGGTCTGCGGCTGCGGCTCTGACATGTCAGGCTGAAGAAGCACTGGATCAGGTCCTCTTGATATGCGTTTTCCTTGGCTCTGAAATATTCCTCAGATAACAAAAAGGCTTTTGCATATATTGTATAATATATAATAACATGTCTCAAAAAAGTGTTTCTCAATTAAACTCTTACATAGCATCTCTTGGGCCATAAGATAGAAGTCATATGTGTCACATTTTAGTCAAAGAAATGGGTAGATACATTTACTAAACAAAACAAAAATGAAGATAAAGTTTTATTGCAGTAAATGTATACTGTGTAAACTGTGTCCTCACCGTGGAGCCTCCTCCAGTTGTCTTCAATGGAAATGCTGTTCTTTTGGCTACAATATTACACAATATGGCAGAACAATTTACTATCTACATTGAGAATGTTCCAAAGTATGGTTTTAACTTATAATAATAATTACCTTATGGCTGGAGTGGAATGTGTGTTTTGCTCTGATTATCTAAAATCGCTGATAAGTTTATCCCACAACATGAGTTATGACGTCTGACTAAAATGATATGTGAATGAAGAAAGAAAGGAAAGACTGCTCTGCACTTTCTCTAATGACTGTGGCATAGAGATGTGGGGTCATCAGGGGTCACACTGCCTCTCCCTGCTCCGGGTGCTGCTGACCGAGTCCTCCAAGAGTCACACCATGTTCCTGCTTCTCCGCTCGAATATATGACCTTTAAGTGCTTGCAGCTCATGGAATCCAATATGATTTTTTTTTGTCTTACAGATTTTTGGCTCCGTGTCAAAAATATTTTTTGAAAAGGCTTGAGTGCCACTTTTATGGATTGACCCCTCATTGTCACTCTTGTTTTGAGTTTAATTTCAATAACGCGGATCAGAAAACTATGGTGGACTTTTTTGTGCAGATAAGAAATTTGTCCTCTGCCGTCCACAAATTCTTCAATGCTACTGGGACCTCAAAGTGTAGTCAAGGTAGGACATGTTGGGCAGTGTGGTGCGACGAACATCATTCATTTAAAAATGTGCAAAACCGGGACACAGGAACTTTTAAAAATGTGTCTAAAGACAGGAGATGCTGGAACATTGCTAAATTTGTAGGAACATTGTTTGATCTGTTTTCATTTTCACCCTTCGAGGCAACTGCTGTTGTGATTTCGGGCACTACAGAAAGGAATTGAATGACCCCATCCAAAAGCTTTTCTGATCATGGTTTCATCTGGCACAGCCCTCTGGATAAAACTTTTTAGAAAAGCTTGCAGCTAAGTTTAAAATAGTTTTTGCTTTGTGGCACTTTGGGGTTTGGGGTCAAAGGTAAAGTGCAATACAAATACATTTCATATTACTATTATTAAACAAGCACCTCCATTTTGCTATAGCGCTCTTATCGTGCAAATAAATTTACATTGAACTTTTTGATTGACATAAAAAAGGCATTGACAACAGCTATCAAATTATGTGTGGGGCATAGGGATAGCTTTAGCCACAAACCACTCCTCCTCCTATGCAGAAGAAGAGATGGTTTGAAAGAGAAATAAAGAAGGGCAACTGAAAAGGAGGTTTAAATATATGTGTTTTTGTTTTTTCAAATAATAAAAATAACTAAAAAAGTTTATACTGTGACAATGTGTAGTGGTATATAATGACTGCTAAGTCTCTAGACTGTTCTAGCTCTATGTGTCTAATATCTGTGTTGTTGTCTGTTGCTGTTTTTGTTCTTATTATTATATCTATCGTTAGTGTTTTATATTTGTAAATACAGAGGAATAAAATAAAAGAAATGGAAGTTTATGGTTCAATCTCCCGGTAGTGTACAGCAGTATTTTGAAGCCGTTCTGATGCTAATCAGGTACTCAGTGATGAAGTTGTTGCCAGGTAACAATAGGACAGAGCTTACACAGAGTAGGATAAGTATCCAAGTTCTCAGACTAGATCCACAGATGGAGATTGACTCTTTTTTTATTTTTATTTATCCTGTAAGCTCTTCTTTTAATAAGCAATGCTATTTGAGTATTTCCAACCATTGTGAGCAGGCCAAATCAGGCAGGTGCCATCAGTTTAAAACTACATTCATACTCAAACCATACAGAGGCATACGATGACAGCCAAGTACCAACACTGCTAATCCTCTTTGTTCCACCCTTCACCTGGGATGGAAGAGGTGCCCTGAAGGCCACAGTCAGGGCTTGTTAAGTGCCAAATACCTCACAGATACTAACGGGTGCACATAAACTCCCGTGACTACACTTGGGGCTGCTTGACACTGTGGATGTTCACATCTCTTTACTTTCCACTGTAAACAGTTAAAAACATCAGATCAAATCAGCTGCTCCATCGTCTAGGCACACTTTGGGCTAAATGGAGTGGCTTTACGGTCACCAGCTGGATTATATTGGAAATACTAGAAACAATAAATATGTGTCCTCAAGAGCGATGTATCTGTGCCCCACAAACTATAGTAATAGCTACAATGACGCCACCAATAACCCAGGACCTGCTCCTGTTGAAGCTGAACCTCCCGTCCGCTTTCCAAACTGCTGTGGCCTCTCATCACAGCTATGTGTTCACTCAACTGCCGTCTTGTCTTTTAACAAACAAAGAAACTAGTTATAATTCTCAAACAGTCATTATCAGGACTAAACATGGACCGGCCTCCTGCTGGTGCCAGAGTCAGGACTAAACATGGACCGGCCTCCTGCTGGTGTCCAGAGTCAGGACTAAACATGGACCGGCCTCATGCTGGTGCCCAGAGTCAGGACTAAACATGGACCGGCCTCCTGCTGGTGCCCAGAGTCAGGACTAAACATGGACCGGCCTCCTGCTGGTGCCAGAGTCAGGACTAAACATGGACCGGCCTCCTGCTGGTGCCAGAGTCAGGACTAAACATGGACCGGCCTCCTGCTGGTGCCCAGAGTCAGGTCTAAACATGGACCGGCCTCCTGCTGGTGCCCAGAGTCAGGACTAAACATGGACCGGCCTCCTGCTGGTGCCAGAGTCAGGACTAAACATGGACCGGCCTCCTGCTGGTGCCAGAGTCAGGACTAAACATGGACCGGCCTCCTGCTGGTGCCAGAGTCAGGACTAAACATGGACCGGCCTCCTGCTGATGCCCAGAGTCAGGACTAAACATGGACCGGCCTCATGCTGGTGTCCAGAGTCAGGACTAAACATGGACCGGCCTCATGCTGGTGCCCAGAGTCAGGACTAAACATGGACCGGCCTCCTGCTGGTGCCCAGAGTCAGGACTAAACATGGACCGGCCTCCTGCTGGTGCCAGAGTCAGGACTAAACATGGACCGGCCTCCTGCTGGTGCCAGAGTCAGGACTAAACATGGACCGGCCTCCTGCTGGTGCCCAGAGTCAGGTCTAAACATGGACCGGCCTCCTGCTGGTGCCCAGAGTCAGGACTAAACATGGACCGGCCTCCTGCTGGTGCCAGAGTCAGGACTAAACATGGACCGGCCTCCTGCTGGTGCCAGAGTCAGGACTAAACATGGACCGGCCTCCTGCTGGTGCCAGAGTCAGGACTAAACATGGACCGGCCTCCTGCTGATGCCCAGAGTCAGGACTAAACATGGACCGGCCTCATGCTGGTGCCCAGAGTCAGGACTAAACATGGACCGGCCTCCTGCTGGTGCCCAGAGTCAGGACTAAACATGGACCGGCCTCCTGCTGGTGCCAGAGTCAGGACTAAACATGGACCGGCCTCCTGCTGGTGCCAGAGTCAGGACTAAACATGGACCGGCCTCCAGCTGGTGCCAGAGTCAGGAATAAACATGGACCGGCCTCCAGCTGGTGCCAGAGTCAGGAATAAACATGGACCGGCCTCCTGCTGGTGCCAGAGTCAGGACTAAACATGGACCGGCCTCCTGCTGGTGCCAGACAAAACATGGAGAATCTGCGTTTCAGTTTTATGCAGCTAAAATCTGGAACAGTCTTCCTGAAGATGTGAGACAGGTTCTACTCTGACAATGTTCAAATCCAAGCTTAAAACAGTTCTGACTGAAACGATTTTATTTGCACTCTTCTCATGTATGTCTTGATGATTTTGATGTATTGCATTTTAATGCATTTTTTTCCCTGTTGTGTGAAGCACTTTGAATCACCTTGTGTACAAATTGTATGCTACAAATAAACCTGCCGTGCCTTACTTGTAAAAATTGCCTAAATCAATTCTTTTTTTTGGCGTACAGTGATCCCTCGCTATAACGCGGTTCACTTTTCACGGTCTCGCTGCTTCGCGGATTTTCATCATGCATTATGTTCTGCATTCTGATTGGCTAAACAGTCTCTCCGCGTCTTCTCTACCTGTGTGTCAATAACGTTATGGATTAATATGCACACGTACGTAAAACCGCTTTCCAAATTGAAGTTTGCGAGGCCGGTGAGAGCGGCGCGTGTGAGCTTCAATGTTTTATGGAGTATTTCATAAATAATATATATAATAATAATATATACATATAATAACTGTAAAAAAAATAAAGGTTTCTACTTCACAGATTTCGCCTATCGCGGGTTCTTTTTGGAACGTAACCCCCGCGATAAACGAGGGTTCACTGTAATAGCTTCAGCCTTGATCCATTCTTATTCCGAGGGGAGACCCAATATTCACACACGGGAGCAGACATATGAAGAGATTAGACAGATTACTATTGTAGCCCTCTGACTGAAATTTTTATCAAGGCTTATAAATTGAAACTTAAAAATTATATCTCAATTTTATAATTTCATTTCTAATCTGGACAACTATACAACTAAATATATTAAAAACAAATTGGAAAGAGAAGGTAATCTTGTTTTGACGGATGAGGAGTGGGTCCACATCACAGTGGAAGACCAGACAACAAATGTGCGTCTGGATGGAATTTTGCTCGAAAAATGTATCATGTTGTGTATGCCGATTATTTACAGGGATGTTGAAGAAACTGTGGCAACCAGGAGGCAAACCACTATCATGTGTTTTGGGATTGCCGTGTCGTTCAAAACTATTGGAATGAGGGATGATACTAACCTCAACAAGAACTAAGGGCTGGACTGACATTTTGACAGACATTAAACAAATTGAACTGGAAATGGAAAAAATGTGTTTCTTATTGATTGTGTTTCTTATGTTGGTTGATGTCTATTTGTAATTTTCTTCTTCTTCTATGTCTGTTATTTGTTTTATGTTTTAATATTTTAGAAATTGAAAAAAAGTTAAATCTAGGGGGATTTGAACTCAGATGTACCTTCCTTATAATTATAATAAATCAACATCAAAGCTAAAACTACTGCGACTCCTCAGCTTCACAAAGAGTCCAGCCAATTGTTTGTGGTCCAAATGGTTCAGGAACTAGTTTGAATTAGAAAAAAATTTAGTCAGTCGTTTTAGGGAAAATCATCCTGAATGAAGGAAAAACAGAGATTTCCTCCAGGTGCCCGATTTCCTTTACCACTACAAATATGTAAAATAGGCTCTTCCCCTCTCAGGCCAGGACTCCCCCCTGAAAAATCATAACCAAGTGTGACTTGGTTGACTTGGCTAAAAGTAGATAAAAGACAAATACTGTAAGTGTGTTACAGTGGGTGTGTCTTGAGGGTTGGTGAAAACAGGAATTATCTGAGTAATGGTGTCTTGTGAGTTACAATGAAGATTATTCAAACATGCATCAGCACAGAAGGGAAAAAACTTAGAAGTTATAAGCTAAATTTTACTCAAGTCAATTTTCCAGCTCTCGGGAGATGCAGAGTGTAACAGATGAAGCTCTGACGCGTGTGCTTGGTCCACTCTGGGTTATGCCCTTTGGTAATGAGCCACTACAAGACGGCCTTTTCACTTCGCCGCCTGACACCTGCGGGTTTACGCTCTTGTTTGTTTGTCTCCACCAAGCATCGCTCCTCCCTTTGCTCTTTTCAAAGGCAGCCTGAGCAGGGAGCAGGGGGAAAGGGAGGAGGGAAATGGGAGAGAAGTGCTGATGGTGCACTCTGAGGCGGGTCGCTCCATCACACCGCTGTGCTGAGGGCTTCACCACACATAACTCCGCCTCCACCACCCGTTTGGACGCAGGCTAAGGGTGCTTGACAACAAAATGAGCCGGGACTAATGACTGGGTGGAGCATAAGTTCCTCACATCGCTGAGGTCATTAGGCGATCTCTCCATCGCCTCCAAACCAGTGTGTTTGCCTGGCTCTGTGCCTGCTCTGTCTGTCACTCTACAGTCACGGGGAACAATCTATCTCAGCAGCCACTTCAATGTGTGCAATATCATCTGTATGCTAGAGTCTAGTCACGGGATTAATGTCGCTCTCATCTCCACTTGCCATATTCTGCAATGTCATAATGGTCCTCTGCAATTATCTTTCTGAAAGGGTCAGAGGTCAAACATTCAACCAAACACTTGCTATTTTTTTTTTCATTTTTTTTTTTTTTTCATTCCGGAGAATTTTAGCTGCTAGAGCAAGCCACATGGGGATGCAGCCATATAGCAGGATTGAGGAACAGCCTATTGCTGCAGGATCGGTCCGGTGTGGAGTGCTGGCCCTGGATGTTGGTTCTTAGCAAAGCCAGTGCTCTGAGGTGGCGCAAAATGCATTGACGACGGTCGAGGTGCACTGGAGGCACTTCTGGCGACACTGCTGGGGGCCCTAAAGACACAGGCTAATAAGTGAGTGAGCATCCTGCTTTATGATGAGAGCTTCCTTTTGCAGGTTGTAGTTGTGTGGCGTTTGTAAAATGTGGTCACATTTTGAGGACAAAATCGTCCAAAGGAGGGAGAAGATATCCTTGCTTTGCCTGGAATGTTCCATGGTATGGGACATCTTAAGCCTAATCTTTTTATTACACTTTTTTATTGTTATTAAAAAACATTCAGTCTTACTGGGAGTGGGGTCTGACTTGGCCGGGTTTGTCTCCATGGAGATAGTAGAAAAAGCTTCAATTGTCGTAATCTGGTCACTGTTTTAGAAAAAACAAGACGTCCAAGAGTCTCATCCAAGAGTCATTCTCGATCTGCAGATCTAGTTTGAGAACTCAGTGGGCAGGGCTTACTCAGAGTAGGATAAGTATCAGAGTGCTCACACTAGATCCACATATTGAGAATGAATCTTGGATGAGAGTTGAAATGTCTTGTTTTCCAAAACAATGTCCAGATGACTACAACTGAAGCGTTTTCTATAATGGATCACTCCTGGACGAATGAGGGATTACACTGACTTGCTCCATGTAGATAGATAACTTTAATGGCAAAAGTAAGCAAAAATAACTCCATGTATGTTATAGTTTAATCCTAAATACCAGAAGAAAGTATAATGTTACATGCATGGTGTTGAAATGCTTTTATTGTATGTAGGCTCATCTGGGTTTATATGTGTGTCTTCATAAACCCAGTGAAAGGCTCAAACCTCAGGCGGGTGTGGGAGGCTGGAGTAAATGATACAAAATACATAGGCCACTGCTGCATTTGACTGTTTATGATGGTGTGTGTGTGATGGCTGACACTGAGCCAGGCTTCTCTCTGTTTGAACATGGCACAGACATCTTCACCCAGAGAGTCTAATCCTGCCAAAGCCTCGCAGCATCAGCACTGGCCCCGCGCCAGGCCCCTCTGACAGCCAGGCCCTGCTGTGTGGCCCCCAATGCTCTGCCAAGGTCAAGAGTATTTAGCTCCGCTGCAGCTGGTGGGCCTGGCCGGGTGGGAGTGCAGAGTGGGAGTGAGAGAAGGAGGCCTGAGGTGAACACTGATGAAGAACACATGAAACAAAACAAATGTAAAAACAGAAGAGTTACTGTGGGAATTCAAAAGGTTCTTCTCCAACTTTTTTTGGCGCGGCATATGTGGTTCCACCCAACGTCGTCTGAAAAACAATAGCACTATCTCCAGTGTTTATGTGTGGCTTTGACAAACATACTGGATAGATAGGCTGTGCCTTCTGGGTAGGATAGTTTTAAAAAAAAAATGTATATGTGGCAGTATGGGTTTTTTCCACAATTTTGTTTTTGCCACAAAACAAGTCCAGAAGGTGACGTTAAGAATATAATATATCTCTCGTCGTCTTCTTCACTCTCTGACCGATGCATTTCTGCTTCCGGTCCAGTCCTCTGCTGCGCCAGTGCCGTGGTGTGGCTGAGTCCCGTGACGCACTGCTTCATGGCGCTTGTTGTCCATCGCTCTGGACGCTGTCGTATCTTTTGAAGCTGTGGTCCGAAGTGTGATAGCCAGCTTTCAGCTGTCACCTGTCAAGGGTGCGTGTTCACAAGCCTTTACATGAAGATTCAGGGTTGATTCACCGTCCCTTCCCTGCCTTGCCTTTCTGTTGCTGCCTTTCTGTGTGGGCTGCCTGTCCTGTGCCACGGTGCCTGCGTTTCACACATGAAGCTTATTTCAGACCAAAGGATGTGCATCGGGAGTGCCCAATATTTATTTATTTAAGAGTTAAATTAAGAAAAGCCAACAACGCCACTGGAGATTAATCCAGAAAAATAATTCAACTAAAAAGGACACACAGGTAAGTTCATTAAATGAGGCAGTGCTGAATGAATAAGTTACATAATTTATTTCGGTTAGCAGAGTTTTAACTGGTGGATTAAGCCCAAGACGCATCCCGTTAGGCCCCCCACGACGAGCAATTACATTTCCTGCCCGACCCGCCCGGTACCAGCTACACTGAGGACTCCAGCTGGGGACATTACCACCTCGCAGCCGGCTACACGGAGGACCACACTTGAAATGAGGCGCAATGGAGGGTGGCGACAAATACATAGATTTGCGGGAAATTGAAAGAGACATTTACCTGGCCCTTATGAGGCAACCCTCACGACAAAACTGAATGAGGAAGTGGCAGACATGGAACCCAAGAGCAAGGAGGAAGTTTATATAGTACAGATGTGCGCCATCTGCCGGCGTGATGGGCACACTGCTACACAACTAAAGAACTCAAAGTACTTGTTTATGTTTTTGTATCTGAAATTAAGAACAATATATTTAAAGTATGAATTAGTCAATTCATTATTGCAACTAACTGAATTGTCTCCTATTTAATCAGTGTGGATGAACCCGTGCACCTTATGGTTGGATATGTTGGGTATAGTACATGCCCTGGTGTTATTGGGTTTTATATAATGAAATGTGTATCTGTGTTTTTAGAGATCAGTATTCCCCATATATTTGAAACAAACAGGGGGGAAAATCCATGGCATAAGTTGTCGAACGTTTATGTCCCATTTGCTCGATAGTCTGTCAATCTTGAAATCCAAACTCATATACATTCATCGCGGAGAAAGCAGTCTGAGCCAGGAGGCCCAAACCTTTCCAGAACTGGAGGTGTCCAGGACGTATCTGGAACAGATGCTCCCAGGCATCGGCCCATGGCAGGAGTTTTGAGGCAAAATCCCAAATACATAGTTCTAAAAGAGTGGGATGCCAATGGTGAAAACAGTCTGCAGGGCCTTATTAATGTCAGTCCAGTATTAAGACTGGCACTAACAACACCTTCTTAACCCTACGTCTTAAATCTAAAAGTTATGACAAATGTTTTACCATGACCGTCCAGTGCACCAGCTGGACTTAAACCTTGTGTGCGCTATGCCAAGGTGTAACTTTGACACCTAGTGTGATGTAGTCCAGGCAGGCGTAAGTCCAGTGGCAAAATGAGAGAAGTGTGGGCAGCGGCCAATAGACAGAGCAGTGGTCCGTGACAGTCAGATGTGAACAGCGAGTGCCACGGGCCGCTGGAGCGACTCTGTCTGCTGCTGCGGCTCTGAGTCGGCTCTGATTCAGCAGGGTAATGGTGAATTTAGCCCGCACTCTACCGTGTGCTCTCGCGGCACTGGCTACTGCAGCCCATAATCCGAGCTCATTTATTTTAAACAGACCCAGTGTCATATGTGCTTTCTTGTCACACACACAGAATTTACAATAATTAGGCTAAACCAAGACCGCTTTCACTGCCTCAATACTAACACTAACAGCAACAAAACACTTCCAGCTGCACTTATAAAATAAAGGTCTGTGTATAGAAGCAACTTTATTATGACAAGGTCTGACAGCGACTGATCATTTAACACTGAGCAAAAAACAAATTATAATATCTGGCTTTTGTAATTCCTTCTAATAGATTATTTTTTCAACTCATTTCAATAATTTAAACTGTTAAACTAGAGAAACGATGATGTTTCCTGGCAACACGTAAAGAATTCGCTGTTTTCTTGTGGTTCTCACATTAAGACCAGACGCAGCTATGACTGGTGAGTTGGCGCACTCAGTACTAGCTCCATTCACTAGGTCGGGCATAAGCGTTTGGACCGACTTTTCTTACCTTAACTTACGACCTGCTGAAAAGAGATGGTTTTAAAGAGGAGTTAAGGAGGCAATTTTTGAGAGAATCCCTCTTCAAACAGAAATGGAGGTTTAAGGTTCAATCTTGAACCTTGACACTTGATTAGAGAGATGCAACCAGGAGACAATAGGATGTCTAAGGCCCATGACAGGGCTCTTAGGGTAACAAACAATATTGGTTTCAGGTGAAACTCACAGAGTAAACAATAACAGGACAGGCTATTATCAGGAGGCCCCGCCCAGTGGGCAGGGTTTACTCAGAGTAGGATAAGTATCCGAGTTCTCAAACTAAATCCACAGATGGAGAATTACAATTGGATGAGAGTTGAAACGTTTATCTAGATGATTACAACTGAAGCTTTTTCTACCACAGATACTCATGTTACTGTGATTGAGTACATTTTTTGGTATGGATTTTGTCATCATTTATTTAATTACATGTACTTGGACTTGAGTATACTTCTAATCTAATTGTTCTTACATTTTGAATGACGGAAGTCACTAAATACTGTACAAGTCCCAATTGTCCAAAAGCCCATCACACCGCCCAGAGAATATTCACATTGAGGTTTAAAATGACAACATTCATTTTTACACAGCTTGAGTAGCATTTTTCATGTGAAGAGTGCATTTGCAAAAACAGATTTGGTTTGTCCAATGTTTTTTTATTTTCTTTTTGAAAACCATCTTCATCTACACTATTAATAACAGTATACTTAAGAGGATTTGCTCAAAAGGCGATGGAAAACTATTTTTATTGCACTAAAACACATACAACTTTTGAGAACACTGCTAGACATTCAATATCTTAATTATTCTGCATTCATAATTAAATCTTCCTTACTTCTTCTTGTAACTGTACTTTTACTTGTGTAAAAAATGTCAGTACTCTGTCCACTGGTTTTGTAGAATTTTCAGTGTAAACTCTACCAGCAATTACACAATGTATCGTTCTAAGTCTGTTGTATATAATTTAACTGTTCCCTCGGTCAACACATCTCACAGAAGCTATAGAGAGCATTCACGTGACGTCACACGGCCGCCCCCCACGCTCCCCCAGGCTCCTCCATCAGTGTGTGTCCCCCTATACAAGCCCATTCTAAACCGCAGTCTGTCTGCTTCGATTTAAGACAAAACACGGCTCAAAGAGGCCCAAAACTTCATTAATGATATCACACTCTTTACTATTATCACAATGGTGAAGGTTTATGTGGCAGTTGATGCAGCAACCGGGAAAATAAAGAAGATAAAGTTCTATCCGATACCGAGAAACCCGGAAATAAGAGCGCGATGGACATAAGACTTATATATATATATATATATATATATATATATATATATATATATATATATATATATATTAACTTAACAGTTTTATTTAGGCTCAAAGTAGGTCTTAAAGTTAATCTGAAGTTTTATTGGTTGTCACTCACTCGCGCGCGGACGGAGCGGCTCGCGGCGGAGCTGACAGCTGTTCAGCCCGGGGCAGGTGACTGAACCCCGGGCATGCAGCCTCACGTATCGCCTGCCTGCGCTGGAGCTCCGGAGCATGAACGCTGTAGAATAAACTTCAGTTTTATTCAGCCGTAGAGTGTTTGATCAAAATTGTGACTTGTGAACCATGGGACCAGTGGGCTTGGAGATATCTGGAAGAGTCGTGATTTAGGCATAACATATGGATCTGAGTTGATTGATCGCAGCTTTTCTAAATATTGACCTCTGTGTAGCTCATCCAAGGAGTTTGTGGACTCTGAAAGCTCTGGGGGCTCCATAATGTACGTTTGAGATCACTTTCCGCGCTCTATCAGTGCAAAGGAACGCAACAAGTGACGGCCAAGGGGCGGCAACGTATGACAAGGGGGCGGCAACGTATGCGTATCACGTGGTTTTGTGACGTCGGTGAGAGCTCTCTATACCTCGGCGCTTCTCTTCCAGCTGGCCTTCTGAGGTACTCCTCTGTGTCAGAGGAATGGACAAAGCTATAGGACTCCAAGAAGAGTTGTCAATTTGGTGACTGTTATCAGCCATCCAAGCCAAGAGACAGTAAAACCATTTTCTATCAGTCAGATGAGGGAAATAAACAAAAGCTAGCTTGCTAATGTAAGCACACAGTTATAATAATCATGTTTTTTTTTCTTTAATTCATTAATTTTAGTTTATTTGGTCAACACAGCGCATTTGAATGAACATGCCAGGTTGTCCCACTTTCACTCTGACAAATGCACTCTCATTTATAAACAAGTGCGTGTGGACACTGTAGTGGAGGAAGTGTCTTGCCCAAGGACACAATGACAGCACTACCCACCCCCATTTGGCCCATGGCATTCCGCTGGTCTCCCATCCAGGTACTGACCAGGCCCGTCGTTATGGACACGTCATGCCATTTCAGAATCAGAAATTCGCAAACATAGGAACTTTGGTGTTAAGGTGCAATATAAAACAATAAAATAATAATAATTAAAGCTTCACACGACAATAAAGGCCCTTGCTCCCCGTGCGCCCGCGGGGTACGAGCCACCGTGAAGGGCACACCTCGAATCCCCTCGCCTACATCAACCATCCCCACAAACAGTACCAAAGTTATACTACTTCATTCAAAATGTTCACGATTGCACGGTTTGAGATAAAGTTCAATGTGATGTGGAGAATACAAAATCTCAACTGTTTATGTCAAAATAATTGTTTTCATCCCATTCAACACAAACCAAAACACATGTAAGCCTATGGCAGTGTTTGTCAGGTTGCCACGGTAACATGCTTGCAGCTAGAGGTCATTGGCTTTTTTGTTTAGAATTTGCCAGAGATTAAGATTTGTTATCTTAAGTTCGGGAGCTGGACGACACCCCTTTCACACCCCGTCCTGCAGCTACACTATTTAGGCATCCAGGTCACACACATCAGCGTTCATGACTTCCTGCGCCTCCCTCCCACCCTCTTCTAATTATTATTCTATTTTATCTCCTAGATGGGGGCATTGAGACCCAGGAGCCTACAGCCCTCATCCATGAAGCCCCAAAACTGCATCCATTTCTGTGACTCATGTTGTTCATGTTTCTCGTATGTCAATAAACACTTTGCATCGTGGCTGGGTATGTGGTCCTTGCTAGTGAAGGATGTCTGTGCCAAATATAATCTGTCTACGTCAAAGTAATTTTTTTCATCCCATTCAAAATGCTTGTAAACCAGAAAGTCTATGGCAATATTTGTTAAGTTGCCACAGTAGAACTCAGAGTTCTAATTTTTTACATCACTCACTAGCATTATCCGTCCTTGTTTACTACTCGCGTTTTGTGGTTTTACAGCCCCCGGATACAATTTTAATAAGTCCCTCGGGCCTAATAATAGGGGGTCTATGGGGTCAAATATGGCGTGTATAAACTAAGAATTTACTTAAAATAAGCTAAGAATAAAAAATACAGTTGGTCTCAGTATGTACACAGATATTTACACACACATTTACCGGTCGGAAATAGTGCAGAAAGTGAACAGTGCATAAATAGACCAAATTAAAAAAAAAATGGATTATCGTACATTTTGGCCTATACAGCGCTCCTGAATAAAAGCTGCTCCAACAAAAGGAAAAAAGAAATTGTACTTAGATGGGCCTGTCAATAAGCCTCAGGTGCCCACTTTGTAACATGAGATATTTACACATATAGTACCCGGTAGTGTGCTATATGTTACACCGTTTGTCTTTTGAACAGGGGGTCTCACAGTGCACCCGTGGACAGAATAGACAAATTTCTCAGTGAATATGAGGTGGATTGTAATAAAACACACAGCGTTTTGAAGCAAAACAAACAGAAAACCCATCACAGTTGTCCCTACTGTCCTTGATTACTCTGTGTGAGGTGATTTACCTGTGTCTGTGTCTTCACATTTGGTTCATCTGCTCCTGAGCTTGTACTTCTCAAGAGAGTGTTACATTGTAACATGAGATAGTTACCCAAAAATATGGTAGTGATGTAGGGGTCAGGTCTGACCAAGAAAGTCTCATTTCAATGCGGCAGGTTCTAAACTGCAGATCGCCGTATATCGCATGTCTGCGCTCTGCGTGTGACTTTGCGATTTGTCCTGTCTAAACTCAATTCCTCATTAGACTGATTTCTCTGTGAAGATGAGTCTGATTGTAATAACAGTTTTGAAGCTTAAGATATAGAGCACTCGATGTGTCCACTGGACAGCGACTACTGTCCACTGACGTCTTCTACAGTGTGTCAAAGGCTTGCGCTTCCTCCTAGAATGCTTGCCCCCCGTGGCCATTAGCCAGTATAAATACATGAATTAGAAGCACCGTTGTAATGATTGCAGGGTTCAAAGCATGGGGGAAAAATTGCGGCTTAAAGTCCGAAAACTATAATGAAACAAGCGTGATTTAAGCTCAATACAACTCAAGCTATGTTTTGTTATTTAATCAATTATTGAAACTAGATAGAAAGTGCTTGCTTTTATTCAATGTGAGGAACCTACATTCTCCAATGTTCATCATCATCGTCATGGTCATTTGAAAATACCATATTCATTGTTGTGTTAGGAGATTTAAGTATTGATTTAGTATAACTCATATTTGTGAGGAGAGAAGAAAAGGGCGCAGCATCCCGCCTGAAAAGCTTGTTATTTCCTGCAGTTGTATAGAGCTGTAATGGCTTGTCCCTGGTTCTTTCACTATAGCTGTCCTCTAATCCCACTCCAGATCTTATCCTTCTGCCTTTCCATTCACTGTGTTTGGACATTGATAAATACAAGTCTGACTTCATGGTTAGAGTCTTTCCAATTAAAAATGTCATTGAAAAAATATGTTTTACAATATCTGAACCTTGATACAAAGTGAAGTAGTTTGAAAGTACAGGAGACCTAAGGTTAACCAGTGCTCTCCTCACCAGCCTTCCACTTCTCCACACAATTATACCTGTGGAAACATTTCAAAGCACAGTGTCAGAGTTCAAAACACCTTCAGACACCTTGGTTCTTATAAAAAGTCTTGCTTCTTATGAAGTATGAATTGTTCTTAAGTCACATTTGATGCCTGTCAGGAAGTAAGAATCACAAGCCTAGAATGACTCGTCTGACCCGGGTAAATCTTTATTCTGAAAGACGCACACATATTATGATACCCTTTTTTTCAACCTGGTTTGATAAGGCAACAACACTACTCTAAATTAGCATTGAGTTGTAAAACATACAATCTAAACTGAAACGTATTCCGTGCTGCCTGGTGGTGCCAGGAAGAATATCATACACTTCAGCCAAAAATGTCTGTAAAAGGAACACGTTTTTTTGGCAGTTTAAGCGTTCATTTAACAAAACACTGCTTAATTCTGTGTTCGTGTGGAGCTGGACCAAAACCAGCACTTCTGTCAATTTATCTGAAAAATGTAAGCTCTTTGACTAAATGTTACTACATTTAGAACTTAACTGTCAGTTGACAGAAGTGGATTTTCACAAGACAGACCCAACATGATTGTCGAATCACTGATGTAAGGTTACCTAACTGAAGTAAAATAGTAGACTGTTTTCCAAAATAATAACATTTAGCTTTCGAGGAGGCTAACAAAAATCTTACTGTTACCTCTAACATATGCTGTGATTTTATTATTGGTGCCATAAAAGTCTCAACTTAACAAGATAAGGGAACATTAATGCAAAAGCTTTAACAGCATGAAGCCCAATTCATACTTCATAAGAAGCAAGAGGTTTGTTCTTGCACGTAGAGCTGTAAGCACAAGAACAAACTTCTTATGGGCTCAAACTATTCATTCTTCATCAGCAGATCTGCTGCCTGTGCCCCGCCCCCCTGACAACAGCTGTTGTTATGGTGTTGCTATGGAGATTGTCCACAGTTCAGTGACAACACAGTTTTGATAACTGTTTTTCACCTCATTCCAGAAGAGGCCCTAAGCGCCGCCATCTGACATAGTCCTTCTTCCGGTTGTGTTAGTTTACACAGAGCTGTCAACCTCCAGAGAAAATAAGTTCTACACAGATTAAAAAGTGGTTTTCAATCTACTTTACAGGATATTTTGGCGGCCAGACTTTTCCCTCATTCTCCACGTAGCGAGTTCCCGCCCGAGCGGAAGTGTGTTCAACAGAACTGATCAACAGCTGATCTATGGCAAAAAGAGGCAAAAGTGGGCGGGGCGGAATAAGGTTAATTTGTTAATCAAAATAGCCCGAAATAGTATGTTTTGTATTACTTAAAAAAAAAAATATATATATATATATATATATATACAATAGTACAACTAGCCACGCCCACTTTGAAAATTACCAATTACAGCACAGTTGTCTGACAGCCTAACAAACTCGGCCGATGTGACGAAAACCAGCTGCAACATCTGCAGAACAAGAGCTTACCAAAAGTCTTGCTTCTTATGAAGTATGAATTGTTCTTAAGTCACATTTGATGCCTGTCAGGAAGTAAGAATATATATTTCACACAAAAAAGGGTCAAACTAGGGAAACTTTTGTAAAAACCTATACTCTTCAGCTTTAATGAGATGGTTGTCTAACCTGTCAAATTGCAGCTTTGTTAATAGCATAGATTGGTTTAGGCACTTGCCGATGCCAAAATATGTGATATCAACTTGATACAAATATCAATTTCTGTATTATAATAACACAATTATAAGCAGAGTATTTTTTTCAATTCAATCTGTTTTTGTAATGTCCGAAATCACAACAGCAACTGCACAACGGCGACAATATTATGCAGCTGCGACCATCACAGTCAATACATTTTAAAGGTGACGTCACATTTTCAGATCATTTTAACAGCAAAGGGATGTGCATAGAAAACAATAGAGGTTCATAAATCATGTAACGTGTAATACAAATAGAAAATACACAGTATTTATAACTGACAATTTTTTTATGAATGTGTTGACAAAGGATTTTCTATGACCACTGCTGGTTGCTCAGATGTGAAGTTTATTTATTTAACGTTTATGTTACCAGTATAGAATAAGCTTAAATTATATGTAGTCAGAGAACTTGGACACTTATCTAGATCCCCAGATTAAAAATGACTTTTGGACGGGAGTCGAAACGTTCTGATAATACAACTGTCTCTTTTTCTACAATGAACACTCCGGGACGAGTGAGGGATTACACCTGATAAAACATAACAACAAATTAATATAAAATCATATTTATTTGCATATGTACTGTATTAGTACTGTAGGAGGTAGAGCGTTTAGCTACCAAGCGCCTGTGTTATGGAATCAGCTCCCGACCCACGTTAAATATGCTGACACAGTCTCTTCATTTAAGTCCAGGCTTAAAACGTTCCTCTTTGAAATCGCTTATGGTCAGAGTAGTTAGGAACAGAAAGATAAACCCACAGCTTTAGCTATGCTGGCCTAGGAGCAACTGTGCTGGGGGAAGTATGGCAGCTTGAGCACTATCCTCTTCTTCTGACTAATTATTCTATCAAACAATATTTATTTTTTAATTCCACTGGCAAACTGTTCACCACCTTCTTTTTCTTTCTCTCACTCCTGAGGACCTGTGGACCCAGATGTCCCTCTCCTGGTGAAGTGGTCCCTGCCCCGTGTGGACGGTCCCTCTTCTGCCTGAAGAGTGGGTCCAGCTCGACTCAGACGGTCCCTCTTCTGCCTGAAGAGTGGGTCCAGCTCGCCTCCGACGGTCCCTCATCTGCCTGAAGAGTGGGTCCAGCTCCAGTCTCCTCGTGTCCGTCTGTCCGTCTGTGAGAGTCGGATCTCTCCTTCACTGGAACTCCACCAGGTTTCTACGCTTTTTTCCCAAAGAAGTTTTTTTTGTAGTTTTTCCTGGCCCAGAAGGAGAGTCTAAGGACAGAGGACCCTGGGACATCGTTCATCGCCACCACAGACATTGTTGATTCGGCCCTCAGAGGCGACTGTTGTTGTGATTTTGGGCCTTACAAAAATAAATTGATTTGATTTGTTTTATGTGGATTTTGTAAGGCTGCTTTCAATGTCTTCTGTCAATATGGTAATTTCATGCCAATTGCACCTTTGGCAATATATTTACTGAGTGAGTCGACACTATTTTCACTGCTGTATTTAAAGGTGCACGATGTACGTTTTTCACTGGGTGGTTTGCCAGCTGCCTGTCTCCAAGATGTTATTGCCATGTCTGTAATGGTCCACATTATGACATTAAACATATATTTACTTCCTGAGTGCTGTTATTGCACATGTCATGTTTCGACTCTAAGGCCACGACAGTTACTCAACAACAAACTAAACTTACTGTTTCGTAGACAGTTGCACATAAGATAACGCGACAAAATACCTGCATCTACATTCTTTCTATGAGCTAGCTCGCCACTCCACAGATCCAACCTATTGACAGTGTTCATGTGATGTCAGCTTTGTTTAACACCATAATGAAGTGACTTACTACAACAGATGCGCTGGTAAACAAGTCCCTTTAAAATAACATTACAGTCATAAACAAGCATTACCCAACTGTTTTCCAGTTGGTCACACTTGGCATTGCCCGATTTGGAACCCTGCCGGATTAGGCAAATGTTTCATTGAAAAAAAACAACAACAACTATGCATGCCCAGATACTTACAGTGCATATGCCAGGTTGGACTACACTTTAGTAAAAAAGTTGGCAATTTTGGTGTTTATGTTACTTCCTGGTTGGATATCGCCAGCAAAGATGACAGGTGCAGGTAATTCCACAACTGTTACCTAGCAACCAGGCTGTAAACAAGAGCTAAAATCCATTTAAATCATACATGAGTTATTTCACAAATAATACCATCTGACCAGAAAAATGGTGTCAGTTTGTTGATGCATTTTTGATGAAATGGCGTTTTTTGATGACAGACGAGTAGGTTTGCTGTTATAGAACTCAGCTCTACTTTCTGTCTTTTTCAAATTTGATTTGTCAACTTTTCTCCACAAATTGCAAATTGACAGATATAAACCCCACCAAAATAAGTGCTGAAGGGCGTCAAACTGTTTTCTTTTAAGATTCATTTGGCCCAGAGGCTTTATTCAGGGCAGTGTGAAAATGGAAATGAGACTGAGGATAGACATGCAGCCAATTTTCCAGAGCTGGACTCAAAACTCACAACACCACGGCCCGCACCACACAGCATTTAAGTGCTAGCCACTCGACTAAGAGTGGCACACAGGGGGGGAAATCTTTTGAGAGGGGGCTGAATTTTACAAATCATCAACTCAGATTTGACGGAATATATATTAGAGATTTCCAGGCGTTTTACATGTACCAGGTCTATTTGTTACGTATTAGATATTATACATTAAACTAGCTTATTAGTTGTTAGCGATTACATTGGACTTTGCTATGAAATATCTAAAAGGTTTGTTCACAAATGCTTAATTTGACAATTCATGTTACTGTCTAGACTCACCATCTTGTCGGTATTATACTGAAAAACTGCATTTTAAAAATATGAATTTTAGCTGTCTCCATCTGTAAATATGTTTGGCCTGTGGAATGTTGTGATGTCATCTGAAACTTAGCAATAGGCCACAACCTTGTGTTTGAATAAGCTCATGTTGATCATCCATCCATCTTCTTCCGAAGCAGTCCAAGCAGGGACTTCCAGACTTCCCCCTCCCCAGACACTTCGGAGGAGTTGGAGACCAGCCGAGAGACAAAGTCCCTCCAGTGTGTCCTGGGTCTTCCCTGGGGCCTCTTCTAGGTGGGACATGCCTGAAACACCTCCCCAGGGAGGCGCCCAGGAGGCATCCGGAACAGATGCCCGAGCCACCTCAGCTGGAGGAGCAGCGGCTCTACTCCGAGCTCCTCCCGTGTGACTAAGCTCCTCACCCTATCTCTTAGGGAGCGCACAGCCACCCGGCCGAGGAAACTCATTTCGACCGCTTGTATCCGCAGTTATTACCCAAAGCTCATGACCATAGGTGAGGGTAGGAACGTAGATTGACTCCTTCTTCTCCAGCTCCTTCTTCACCACAACAGTTCGACTTCAGCCGCTGCACCGATCCAACTGTCAATATCACCATCCTTCCCTCACTCGTGAACAAGACCCCAAAATACTTGGAACTCCTCCACTTTGGGCAAGGACTGATTTTCATCCCAGCCGCTTCACACTTGGCGGCAAATGTCCCATGTTGCAGGTCCGGGTTTGATGGAGCCATCAGGACAACATCGTCTGCAAACAGCAGAGATGTCCCCAAACCGGACACCCTCTGACCCCTGACTGTACCTAGAAATTCTGTCAATTTGTTTATCATGAATTAAAGGCACAATGGACGATTTTTCGGCGATTTGAGAACGCAGGCGCATGCGCACTCCCCGTGCGGACTGATACAACACACACGTGCGTTTGTTTATTAGCGCAACGGATCGCATCGCATTCCTCGTCTCCCGTAGATTTCCGTCTACTTATGAGTCAGCTCAAACTGTCTTTCTCCGTCTTCATTTTGCCCCGTACACTGAGGGAACTATATTATGATAGATCAATGCGCTTAGACACGCGGAAATGTGGGACGAGCCGCACGCGGCTGCAGGTGAGCGGTAGGTGCGTTTTATGATTGATATGTGGCAGGACTAATCGGCAGTCCACGCCACGAGGAAATAAGACTCAGATTTATGCCAAAAAAATCATCCATTCAACTTTTAAGTAATGTATTCTTACCCCAAACAGTACTTTTATACCGAGACTAAACAGCAGCAGAGTTACAAGAGGCTCCTCAAACCAAAACTGTCAAATCCCACAGTGCAGGATATCATTTGGACAATCATCCTTCTCCTATAAGAGCTGTAAACTCTGGAATTCATTACCCCCTGAAATAGAGTGCATCTCGGAAACTCCAAACTGAAGTGCTGGCTGAAAGAAATCAAAAGTGTACCCACCTGTAAATGTTATGAACGTGTATGAGTGACGTGTATGAGCGAGGTAGAATGAGTTGTGTAGATGATTTATTTACAACAATGGAAATGTATTTTAATGCCTTTTATATATGTGGGGGGATTTAGAAAAGCCCAACCAGGGACAGGAGTTAAAAATTAGCTCTGGCTATAAACTTTGTATGCATCACATCGGCTGCAAGCTTTGTTTTGTAACTATGTATGACTGTATTGTCCCTGTCAAATAAATAAGTAAAAATATTGACAGTGATCTGCAGAAGCCCGGAGCTTCCAGCAGGTCCTATGTTTTTCTGGGGCCGTGCTTTATCACTGCTCTTATGTCAATTTGTGTTTTAACCTTCAGCTAGCAAGATATTTTAAGCATCTGCAGAGCCAACAATTTATCTTTGCTTGTTTGCTTGTGTGAGCAAAGTAATGCTTTTTCGTGGTATGGAAGGGATATGGTCCACGCTGCTTGTGTTTAGCTTTAGTTTTATTAGAGACACTGTATTATGAAGCGAAAATTGCAAATACATACAATACGGTTAAGCCTAACTTTACATCTGGCAAATTAGCTCACAAAACCAACAGTTAGGCTTCTCCCACTTCGACAGTGACTCCACCTGTTCCTGAAGCCCCTGCTCTCACAGGCCGAGCATTCTAAGGCCATTTATAAGAAGAAGATAGTTGAAAAGTCCATGGAGAATCCACGTGTGTTTATCCTTCTGCAACAGTGGGGGGAGGGGGCCGTGTAGGCGCTAATTCTGTAGTGCATCATGGTTAAAGTAGTTCAAACGTGTTCAATACCTTTTACTAGCGGGCGATTAAAGAGCCTGTACGTTTTTTATGCCCCAGTACAGATACATTGTTAAAGCATCTATTTGGGTAAAAATTAAACCACAGCACTTTCTCTGCATCTCATTGTTGTGCATTTTAATTCTGGACAAAGCAGGTAGTGCTAATGTTTGTTATATTCAAAGTGACGGAAAAACATGCTCTGGGCTTAGAGAGTAGTGGAAAGTGCCTTGAATATATATGATGCTGGGTATGCATTAGGTCAGTGAGCAATGTATGTGTTTTTCTATGTAGTATAGACATAAGAATCTGGTACAGAGTCGTTAATAATACAAATCTTGCCTGGACATGCCTGTGCCATAGTAAACATACGCTGGCAAAACACATTTTTGGAGATTTGTTTTAAAAAATGATATATTATAGCTGTTGATAAATATTAGAAAATGACTTAAAGGCGCTGTAGCTAATTTTGACCATCTAAAAACTGTGAAAAACAAACTTTTTTCATTTCAAACTCTTTGCAGCACCACATGTATTCTTCACTTACCTAATGCATTCTGAGCTTCCTAATTATTCACTGCGAAGAGTTTAAACTGTAAGTTCTGTTCACAACTTTCGAAAACCAGAGCAAGTTTCGCCAGTTTTTCTCACCCTAAATTACACACCTAAATGCTCTGATTGAGGACAGGGTCTTGAATATGTGTCACCATGATAACTGTGGACTAAACCCTCCATAGATATACTTAGGTTAAAGGAAGTTACATAGTACACCTTTAATTTAGTGACCTGCATCTCCTGTGATCATATATTGCTGATTGTATCACATGTAGCACAGTATTCAGTTGTGATTTATGACAGAATTAATTGGCGGACACTCTGTGATTTGACTCCATTTCCAGCAGCCATTAAAGCAGACAGGCTAATTATATTCTAATACAGCATTTCGCCCCTTGACAGCCTCATGTTTTATTTACTTCTGACGCTGTTTTCAGCTAATACAAAACCGCCGCTTCACTGGCTTATGAAAGGTGAGTGAGGGAAGCTGAGAGCGCTGAGGAAAACAAAGCCTGCAGCTCTATAAACATGATGGAGAGTCCAGATTTTAACTTGCCAGTTTTGGTTTAGTCCAGTCTAGTCCACTATTGTAATTTCACTGGAATTCATATCGAGATGCATTTATTTATTTAGGGTTAAATGTTACAGGTTATACACTTAATTGTCTCCATAGGAAAAACTTTCCTCTGCATTTAAGCCATCTTTCAATGCATGTTTTGGGTTGGAAAACAAGAGAACTTAGGAAACTAACCCAGACACAGAAAGAAAGAATAATGCAAACCCC
Organism: Eucyclogobius newberryi; assembly: GCF_026437365.1. Lineage (NCBI taxonomy): Eukaryota > Metazoa > Chordata > Actinopteri > Gobiiformes > Gobiidae > Eucyclogobius > Eucyclogobius newberryi. Next base: position 9,887,060 of record NW_027315735.1, read on the forward strand.
ACACAGAAAGACTGGGTATACCGGTGTGACCCAAAGGATTGTATCTCAATAGAAACATCTAAATGTAGTGCAACATAGATACCAATGCAGGCCACACTAGCAGACAATACATGGTCGGCTTGTGTGGAGGGACTGGGGAATCTATGGGGAAAATCTAGTATTTCTCATAAAGTTGTTAAAATCTATTGCTGGTTGAGTAGGGCTCATTTATGCTCTTCTTTGGAGATGCATTGAGGCTTCTGTCCGTCCTTTGCATTGTTTTGTCTGTTATTTGGGCCATATGGTGTTTGTTTGCTCACAGCTTATGGATGTTGTACGTGTGCTGTCCGCTGCAAAACATACATTATTTTCCCCTCGTTTTCCTGCCACTTTTCCATTAATGTGATCTGTGAACAACTGTGGCTTCCTCCATGTTTGTTTTTCTTTTTACACTTTTTCTTCTGTTTTGGTCTATTTTCAAAACTGACTGCCAGTGCCCTCTGTTGGTTATTTACGAACACGGATTTAAGTATAAATTAAACTAGTTATTTTAATTTGTTGTGGGAGAAAGCAGAATTTGTTATGACGGGTAAAGAATGGGAACATATATGCGTATCCCAATGGAGAACCACAAAGTTTGGGAATATCTATCACAGTATTTTATTCCTCCATGTAAAAGTGCTCATTTCTCACAGGTCAAGGGGCTCGTCATTAGCATTATATAGCACTTTTCCACCATCAAGGTGCTCAAATGTCTATACTAGTGAATGCGGGCCTAAGGATACAAACACATTTCCTCTAGCACCCCCCTGTGGCACCTTGTATCCCAGCAGTCAGTCGAAGTACTGACCAGGCCTTGTCCTGCTTAGCTTCCGAGGTCTGACAAGAACAAGCAATGGCAAGCAAGAATGGCCTTATAATGTGATTTGGGATTCTCTGATACTGTTTATAAAGCATTATCTTTAACAAGCACATCACTTTTTAAACTTTGTGATTGGGATATGAGACTCCTAAATTAGAAACAATTTATAGAGACCTTTGAGCTGTATATTTGACAGCAAAAAATCACAACAAAATGGGTGTCACAGAGTTAACACATTTTCCAATAACCATGGACGTTTATAAAGAAAATGGAGAAAAAAACAATTTTATAAAATCTTGAATAGATGGACATATTTTCCAGATACTGGTATAGATGTGACAAACATGTGGAGCAGTATATGTCAGACATCGTCAAGGTTTTTGCTGCATTTTTGACGCTTTCTGTTCTTCTCGCCGTGTTATGTTATGGTCTCTTTTCAATTTGGGGCCAAGTAAACAGGACTGACATTGGCCCTGCTTTGGCCGTTATGTGGCCCGTAGCTGTAATGAGTGCTGATAAAACCATCAGACCTGAGCACAAATCTGCAGTAACGCCACATAACTGCATACAGAGCCACACTATTACACATTTCCCACTGGCTCTGCCCAGGCTGGTAATAGTTTTAGCTGGCTGATGAATGTCATATATGAGAAGCTTGTCACTAACTGCTCGTTCCAACACGGACAGCGTGAACGCTAATCTGCACCGCAAATGCACAGAGGGGCATAAAACTCATGGAAAAACCTCTGTACGCAAACTGGACAAACATTAGAGTGTAGCAAACCTCTACCTTGGAAAGATTAGGAAAAAACATGACCACATCATACAGCGAAGAGCACTATGTTCATTTATATATTACATTACAAGGATTCAAATAAAATGTGATTTATTGTAAGATAAATCAACAACACAAAGGCATTGTTGTTGGACTGTGGCTGAGGTGGTGCAGCAGGCATGTGAGAACCACAGGGTTTGTGGTATCAATCAAAAAATCATGGTTGGTCATCTGAAGTTTAGTTGGTAGAGTTCTTGTCCACTGGTCTGAAGATTGGTGGTTCAAATCCCCTGGCCCCCTATTTGAGGTTATGACAACGATTTTTATTGTGCTCTATATATGTGCTCTACATGATTACCATTTAAAAAAAACACATTAATACGTGTTTTTCACTGTTGACAAACAGTTGGAGTTATGCTTGTAATGGCGATAATGATTTGTTCCTTGAGCTCAATTATGTCTCATATTTTTACCTGATACACCATGGCCTTCAAGAGGGAAGAGATCTTGGAAAAAATATGTATGTATGGAAACATATGGCCCACCTTGTGTGTAAATGTTACCATTTACCATTTAGCACTAAGCATGGGGAAGGGGACATGCCCAAAAAATCATATTCATTTTTTTTAGAACCGAGATCATGATCAGCAGTTGCGACAGCTTGTGTGCTCATGTATACTCCAAATTCCTCCGAATTTGGAGGACCCCAAATTTGGCTTTAATTTAAAATTTGCCTGTAAATTAATATCTTAAAAAACTAGTGTAAATTAATATTATAAAAATCTAATATTGCAGTATAAGCCCAGCTTTACAGAGGCTCTTACATATGTACATATGTATGGTCATGCTACACAGGTGAGTAAAATGTCTTTGTTCTGTTCTGTGCATGACACACACAGGGATGTGGGTGTAAATGGACATTTTGAGCACTGATGCTTGAAATGCAGGACAACACAGGATTGATACTTTAGACTCAAGCACCAAAGTACATCTCAGACATGTTAGTGCCATATGAACCATCTCGAACTCTTAGGACCTCAGGGACCGGCCTCCTACTGGTGCCAGAGTCAGGACTAAACATGGACCGGCCTCCTGCTGGTGCCAGAGTCAGGACTAAACATGGGCCGGCCTCCTGCTGGTGCCAGAGTCAGGACTAAACATGGACCGGCCTCCTGCTGGTGCCAGAGTCAGGACTAAACATGGACCGGCCTCCTGCTGGTGCCAGAGTCAGGACTAAACATGGGCCGGCCTCCTGCTGGTGCCAGAGTCAGGACTAAACATGGACCGGCCTCCTGCTGGTGCCAGAGTCAGGACTAAACATGGACCGGCCTCTTGCTGGTGCCAGAGTCAGGACTAAACATGGACCGGCCTCCTGCTGGTGCCAGAGTCAGGACTAAACATGGGCCGGCCTCCTGCTGGTGCCAGAGTCAGGACTAAACATGGGCCGGCCTCCTGCTGGTGCCCAGAGTCGGGACTAAACATGGGCCGACCTCCTGCTGGTGCCAGAGTCAGGACTAAACATGGACCGGCCTCCTGCTGGTGCTGGTGAACTACTTTGAATTGTCTTGTGTACAAATTGTGCTCTACAAATAAACTTGTCCTGCAATCTCCCGTTATAATAATCTCCACACTGGAGACTGGAGAAGCCTCTTTCTCTGCACTAAAAAGCTGTTTTCTATTCAGGTATAAATTGTAGTAAAATATATATAAACATATATGTTGATTATTCCCAAAGACAAGATGACATTGATAGAAGACTTATTTTTTTTATTTTCACTGGCACTGAAGGACATTCATTCCACTAATACTAATCTTGAACCCATGGACCATGGACTACAGTAAATCCAAAATATTTTTCTTGGACATAAGTTTAACAAAAGATAACCAAGGAAACATTAATCTCTCCAATTCCAGAAAAAGCACTGATTGCAATACTATATGAAGAGCTGAGAGCTACCATCCATTTCACCTGAAAAGGTTAAGACAATTGTGCGATTTAGATACAAACGTTGGTAAAAAAAAAAATGCCTCTGCTATAGTTTGCAGATTTCCACAAAGAGGCTACAACAAATACTCATTGAGACGGACTTATACTCCGTCTCAAATTCCGGGTCTTTTTTTGAAGAGGTGTATTTCTATACACTTCTTCAAAAAAAGACCCGGAACCCTCAAAAGGGGCAGGTCTTTTTTTCTACTCGATACAACACCAGATGCAAGGAAATCACTAACATCATCAAAAATAACTGGAGTATAATCCAAAGTGATACTCACCTCAAGGATGAGACCCCCATCTTTTGTTTCAGATGTGAAGGAGATCGTGGGTTCGATTCCCGGACCAGACCAACATCACATGATCTCTCTGGGTGGAGTCTGCATGTTCTCCCCGTGTTACCGTGGGTTCTCTCCGGGTTCTCCGGCTTCCTCCCACCGTCCAAAGACATGCATGTGTTAGGTAAAAATTGGTGACTCTAAATTGGCCCTAGTGAATGAATGTGAGCGTGAACTGTCTGTAATGTCTATGTCTCTGTTGGCCCTGCGACAAGTTGGCCACTGTCCAGGGTGTACCCCGCCTAAGGCCCGAAGTCACTGGGATAGGCTCCAGTCACCCGCGACCCCGAAAGGGAACAAGCGGTAGAAAATGGATGGATGGATGGATGGATGGATGGATCATTTCCATAAACAGTGCACCTGTGCCATCACTTATGTGTCTCCTCTGAGAGGACCAGCCGGTGGTTTGGGAAAAAAACAGACAGGTCAAAGAAGATACAGAAATGCTCTACCCCCTTAGTAATTATGAGATCTAGAGTGTTCCCTCTGCTGTGGGTGGGGGCCACTCACATACTAAGTAAGACTGAAGGTTTCAAGGACAGCATCTATGAAGGGTCAAAGTAACAAAAATTAAATTGAACTATGTTTGATGTAAAACCTTAAAATTAAATGTTAATAATGTTGTAATTTTGATGTCCTAATCACGTAATTGCCATTACATGTAATAGTTTTTATCATTTAATGTAACATATTTATCATTCAACGTTCGCGTCTACACCATTCATTTGTCCAGAGCATTCGCATCCAAACCATTCATCAGTCCAGAGCATTCGCGTCTACACCATTCATCAGTCCAGAGCATTCGCGTCTACACCATTCATCTGTCCAGAGCATTCGCGTCTACACCATTCATCTGTCCAGAGCATTCGTGTCTTCACCATTCATCTGTCCAGAGCATTCGCGTCTTCACCTCGTGAATTGTTGTTACTTACAGTTCCAATTACAACATTCCCGTTGTAGTCCAAAACATTGATCTATATTTTCTGTCCTAAAATCCGATGGAGTTCACGGCGGCGATTCTGGGCGATGCGCTTCAGTAAACGCAACTTGGAACACTTTGAAGCGGTCTCTGGTTAGTAAGTGTCAAAACTATTCTCAGTAATGTATTTATTTCTTAATTCTTGTATGATGATATATTAGTATTAGTGATTGTAATTTATGCAGGAAAAGCAGAAGGTTATGTTACATTCACATACAAGTCACATTATGTCTGAACTGTCTTCAGTACATCAGCACATTCAGTACATCAGTACATTAGTACATCAGCACATTCAGTACATCAGTACATCAGTACATCAGTACATCAGTACATCAGTACACTGACTCAGGTATTTAGACCACAATTATCATTTGATAGTTTGGCCTTTCAGAAGGGTCTTTATGAAACATAATTTTGTTGTACTGTTTGGTGACATCTGAGCCATTGAATTGCATTACATTTCAGAGTTGAAAAAATATATAAATACAAATAAATAAATATATACAAAATAAATACATACAAAAAAGTATGAACAATTGTATGTATAACATATGAAAATAGTATGTAGTGTTCTAGTCTTGGCATTTAATAAGCAGCTAAAAGTTTATCTGTAACAATCAGTAGTGTAGGGTGAGTTCTGTGTAACTGTGTACTATACTCCAGCTTCTATTGTAGTTCATATAATAATATCTCTGTATCTACTTTGAATTTCAACTAGGACCAAGAGGCTGTGGCTCTGAGTAGATCTATAATGTCAACAACAAACATTTATCCTCATTTGAATACACTTCAAAACAAGTGCACTGAAACACGGGTCATATTTCCTGGAGTCACTATCTCCATATGGATGAGAATCATAATAAAACAACCTTCATAAATAACCCAAATTATAATGAATACACAATTAAGTCTGTGTATCTTCAGTAGACCGTCAGCAAACATCACACACAGGTGGGCCCATCCTAATCCAGCCTCTTTACACCAGCGTTAGGGTCATGGAGGAGCAGGAGCCTGACCTGGAGCCACCATAGCCGAGGCTGCCATTGAGCAGGGACAAAATATGGCCTTAAAGTTTTTCTTGGAATAAAAAAAGGAACTACAATCACGAGCACGAGTAGCCTGCACCTGAAACTGAGGACACAGTTTTGCTCCAAGTGTAAGGCCTTTATAAATGTCACCTTAGGTGTCTACCGCAGAGCCATGCAATGTAATAATGTACATTTTTGTAATAAATAAGCATCTTATTTGTTTTTGTGTAAAAGTGTTGGATATGAACATGTGCACTTTATATCTGGGGACAGATTGATTATGTTCATGGAATCTTAAAAGAAAATCCTTCATACCATTTTTAATATTTTAAACATTTCCTTATCTGCGTCCCCAGATATGAAGTAAACATGTTCAAATCCAATTGTGATTTTACTAATAACAAACAGAAAAGCAAAAATTTATGATATTGTAAATACTAGCGTGCGTCATTTAAAGAATAAATCAATGTAATCCCTCATTCGTCCAGGAGTGTTCCATTGTAGAAAAATATTCAGTTGTATCATCTGGACTCAGTTTTAGAAAAACAAGACGTTTTGACTCTCATCCAAGAGGAATTCTCAATCTGTGGATCTAGTCTTAGAACTTGGATATTTATCTTCCTCGGAGTAATCTGATAATAGCCTGTCCTTATTTGCTTAATAAATTAAGAACAGGTATAGTATAGGTATCCAATCCTATGCACATACATATAATGTATTATTGCTGGAGATATATTTATGCACATTCATTATTGCGTTGGGTTTTTTGCAGCTTGGAAGAGCCATCCACTTCTTTCAGAGATGAAAAGGTCTCCAAATGCACTCAGCACTCCAGCTATAGTGGACGCATGTCAGTAATGGTGAGGTATTTGTCATTGGATTATGATTTGTGTTTTCTGCTTACATTAATGATATATATATATATATATATATATATATATATATATATATATATATATATATATATTTTTTTTTTTTTTTTTTTTTTCTCAGCATTCATATCCCTAATACTAAAAACTTTGTCAGAAGAGTACAATTACATGGAATAATAAACAAAACTATTACAAATTTGGCTCCTATACATTAAATCATGCAAAATGATAAACAACCAAAACAGAAACAATTAAAGAGATAAAGATAATATTTATGTCCTGGTGTGAAAGCCCCTCTCTCTACAGCCTGTATTGCTTCTGCACCTGGTCCATTGCACAGGCCCGAACACCTGAGGCCACTCCTTAAGCTCCTCCACTAAGCACGTACATTTCGTACCATATGAGAGCAAATTGTACCCCAGGGAACAAAAATGCACCTTTAGCCAATGTTACTAATTTGTCCATTTAGGGTACAGCACCAGCGACAAGCTCTTTGTATCATTCGAGTAGCATACCACAAAGAAGCTACATATTTTCCCAAGCTTCTATTTATTCAACTACATAATACTGGTGACTAACGTGTTATGGTTCATCTTCCTTTGGCTGTATAATCTCATCATTCAAGGCAAAGTCCTTGTGAATGATGAGGAAGTTGCAAATGATGAAAACACCCCAAAAGACAACCTGCAGGTAATTATTTAATCTCTAAAGATAGCACAAGACTCTTTTTTTGTTTTCTCGTGTTTCAGATTCAAACTTAAAGTTAGGTGGAGCAGATTCTATCAGAACTACATTCCCTGTGTTTTTGTTAAGCCATGTTTCAGTTAAAAACATAAAATCAAGATTTTAAGAAGAAATGAAATAATTAACTAGATAATATGCAATGGCTGAACCCATTGCGAGTGTATGCATTCTTGCGTAAAAGTACAACATGTGTATAAGAGTACTACATGTGTGTAAGTAGTACTGGTGGTACTACTTAAGATAAAAAGTCAGATTTAATTGACAATAAATTACATTAAAGCTGCGCTAGCGGCGATGATGGCTCTCGCCTTCCTGCCCGCCCCCCTTCCCACCCGTGTATGTTTTCTGCTGCGTTTTGCGGCATACCAAACGAACCTTAGTAATTCACCGGTGATTATTGAGTAGGTGGCTATTCAAATTGTGGGCATATTGCACTTCATGAACGAGACAATCTAATTGTTCTTTGAGAGCAGGAAATTGTGGACTGGAAGTCCACACTTTGACGCTTGCACCAAAATCGTGTGATTGTAACATTTTCTTTACATACATTTAGCTCTTGCATTTCTTTACTCATTTCCTGGACTTCTTTGCTGTGGCCTTCGGGAGCCTGCTCGGTGAAGGAAGAGAAGCCATTTGAGTACTGCAATTTTACATAATCACGTTCAGTATACAATTATATCATTAGAGTATATATATTGCATAGATGTATATAAAACACAAGATAATCTTACCTGTTGTTGACAGAGATCCCAAACGACCTACTCCTCAACAGTGAATCTAAAGTATGAAGCCTAAAGAATAAAACCTAAAGAATAAAGTCTATTGATGATTGCGTAGTTTGCGATTCAAATAGTAGTTTGTCCTGACAAATTGACAATTGTGCTGAACGCAGACCTGAGCAGGGAGAAAAAGAGAGAGCCTCGGTGACCCGCGACTTTTCATTGATGTTCAGGGGGTCAAAAATACCCGAGTTGTGGCAGAAAGAATAAAGTCAAAAGAATTAAGTCTAAAGAATAAAGCCTAGAGAATAAAGTCTTAAAGAATAATAATTATTATGCCCATTAATTTCAATGGGGAAAAAGTACTAATACTTTTGAAAATACAGCAAAAAGTACAAGTTGTTCAAATGTCAAAAGTAATAGCACACGTAATACTGTGAAAGTGATCGTAATGAGGTATAACCTGTTGAAATTGGTTAAAGCGTTAAGGAGTTGAAACGCGCCGAATAATACATAATACAAGAATATATAGTGCCTGCGTCATTACGCAGACACTCAATTAAGAGTGATTTGTTACTTAAGGATCTGACATTCAGACTAGTTTCAGTTGGACTGGGCCTTTTCACAGGGAATATGAATCAAATGTCTCAGACTCGCATTTTGTTTTCCCATCTGTATGATGTGACTACAGAAATGGCACTAGGGGGGGTTATTTTTTACACAGGGCCCCGGGTTGGTTTGATTTTTAAAATGACAATAAGTCCCTGCAACGCTGAGACCAAGTGCATCCTATCTATGGGAGATACCAGGTGAAAGGCGAGGGGGGATAGGCGGTGGGGCTTTCGTTGGTGTAGTCGACTCGTGCGGGGAAGAGTTGATAAGTATTGACATAACTCTTGATCTTGCTATATTGGGCGTGAGTGGAGCCTTCTTAAGGCGTGATTTGATCAAACATTCAAGATGACTGGGAAGGCCCCTGGGTGAGGGAGGAGATGAGAAGGAGAGAGAGAAATCTTTAGTGGCAGTAGATGTTGCAGGAGGAACAGAGCAATAAATAGTTATCGGTTTGAATAATTGACAAACTGGCAGGTGTTAAGTGTTCATGAGTCCAACGGCAGAGGGTTCTTGTGGCGGGAGGTTCTGTTTCAGATGGACCATATGCCTCCTGCCTGAGGGGCGTGGCTCCAATAGTACAGGTCCTGCAGAGATGGAAGTCTGCAGCCGATCACCTTCTCAACAGAGCGCACAATGTGCTGTAGTGTTTGTTTGTCCCTGGCTGTGGCTCCAGCGTACCACACGGTGATGGAGGAGGTGAGGACAGACTCAATGATGGCCGTCTATGATGGGCAAATGCAAGAACAATTTTCCCATCAGTGAGTAGGTCAGTCTTTGAAATGGAGCATATCGGTTAATTAGTATTTCCACTGTCCTATGTGAACTATACCGGAACACTCATGGTACTAACTTCCAAAGCGGTCTGGCCCTGTTGAGCTCTAGATAAGTTTTTGTTAAAGAAAGACTAGACACCACAGTGAGATGATTGGATAAGAGAGCGTGCAGACTCAGACAAAACAAGACATTAAAACGCAGATAGAAAATAATTTCTCACCAAACACTGACTGGATCTTATGATAAACCAAATGTCCAGTTCTGCCCACACACTTAGTAAAACAAAGTTAGATCACGGCCCTTATGTCAGGACCCAAAATATAATATTTTCAGTGAATAAAGCATCTAACATTATCCAATCCCAATGCATTACATAAATAGACGTTAAAACGCGGTAAAGAGGCTTTTCAGTAAAGCTAAATAAATGTAAAAAAATATAAACCATAAGAAATTTCCTGTTTACTCTAGCTTTTGCCACGTCTCACAGACACACAAACTTGGAATTACTAAATGTCTTTTGGTGAACTGGTGAGCTCGGGCTCATGATTAAAACAATATCATTCTGGTACCATTTAGGTTTTATATATTATAAAATACATCTGTTGTGTTTGGGTGAGATCAGTTGCTCCAATAGCAGACCTCTGCCTTGGGCCGACTAATCCAACGGGCTTATCTGGGCTGAGTGTAGCAGGACGGCTACTGTCCACCTGCTTTTAATGACTGAAGAGAGAGAGTGCTCCTTTACTGTAAATGTAGTTCTATTACATGGCTCGACCTTTCACCTCTGACATAAATCCAAAATGGCTGCGCATGACTGCCGCAGACCAGAGAGTGGCACACTTTTTCGAATTCAAGCTCTAAGCATTAGGCTGGCAATTGTGTATCCAGGTAGTGTGTTGTGCGGATGAGTGCAGCCCTTTTATGAAGCAGGTTAATATCTGCTCTCAGCTTTACCGTACCATTGTCTTGGATATTGTCTGCGTGTGGTTCTGCTGGGGCCATCCACTCTGCTCTCGTGTCAAACATGCCGTTGTTACTCTGTAAGCATTGTTGGCACCATAACATGATTGCAAAATTACCTAAGATTTGATCTGATTTTGCTCTGTTTTATGTAGTTTGGCATGCCTGTGCGGCCAGCGCTGGCACTGGACCGTGCCTGTTCTGGATGGTGTGTCCCACATAGCTTAATGTGATCTGTATCTGTGTCGCCAATCCATAGATTATCATTTCAAGACTTTAGATTGTACTCGGCCTCCCCTTCTTTAACCACTTATTTCACTTGTAATAATAATAATAATAATAACTTTTATTTATATAGCGCTTTTCAGTGACCCAAAGACGCTGAACATAATAAAAAAAGGGGGGGGGATTTACAGACAGGGGGGACAACACGTACAGAACACATTAATATACAGATAAAATGAACAAGACAGAAGAAGTAGAGAGAAAAAGATGGGGATGTAACAGGGGGTAGAAGTGTAGGCAATGGGGTAGAGGAGGCTAGGGGTAGGGGAGGTCATAGGCTTGGGTGAAGAGGTATGTTTTGAGGCGGGATTTGAATGTTGTGAGTGAGGGAGAGTGGCGGACAGGTTGGGGGAGGGAGTTCCAGAGTCGGGGTGCTGTTCGGGAGAATGCTCTGTCGCCAAAAGTTCTGAGTCGGGATGTTGGTGCAGCCAGGGTGAGAGAGGAGGAGGATCGGAGAGCTCGGGTGGGGCGGTGGGGGATGAGGAGGTCAGACAGGTAGGGGGGGGCAAGGTGGTGAAGAGCTTTGAAGGTGAGGAGGAGTATTTTAAAGTTTATGCGCTACTTGATGGGGAGCCAGTGGAGAGAGCGGAGAACGGGAGTGATGTGATCACGGGACCGGGTGTGGGTGAGGAGGCGGGCAGCGGAGTTTTGGACCATTTGGAGTCTATGGAGGGAATGGGAGGAGATGCCAGTGAGGAGGGAGTTGCAGTAGTCAAGGCGGGAGGAGATGAAGGCATGGATGAGGGATTCAGCAGCGGGGACGGTGAGGCAGTGTCGGATTTTGGCGATGCGGCGGAGGTGGAAGTATGAGGTCTTGACAATGTGGCTGACATGGGGAGTGAAGGAGAGGGTGGGGTCCATGATGACACCGAGATTGCGTACCAGGGTAGAGGGGGTGATGGTCGAGGTGTCGATGCTGAGTGAAAAGGGACCAGTTTTATTGAGAGTGGATTTGGTGCCAATGAGGAGGAGCTCTGTTTTGTCACTGTTCAGTTTGAGGAAGTTGAGAGTGAGCCATGATTTTATTGTAGAGATGCAGGTTTCAATGTGGCTGAGGGGAGGGTTTTGGGTGGATTTGGTGGTGAGGTATATCTGGGTGTCGTCAGCGTAGCAGTGAAAGTCCAGGTTGAGTTGGCGGAGGATGTGACCAAGGGGGAAGATGTAGCAGATGAAGAGGAGGGGGCCGAGGACTGAGCCCTGGGGGACCCCTGCGTTACTGGGGAGAGGGTGGATGAGTGACCGGAGAGGGAAATGAACTCTTGCCTGTTGGTGAGGTAGGATGTGAGCCAGTCAAGTGCAGAGCCCTCAACACCCAGTTGGCGCAGCCTTTGTAGGAGGATGGAATGGTTTATAGTGTCAAAGGCTGCGCTGAGGTCTAGTAGTAACAGGATGTTGAGGGCCCCGGAGTCTGCAGAGGTGAGGAGATCGTTGAGTACTTTGACCAGGGCTGTTTCAGTGCTGTGAAGTGGGCGGAAGCCAGATTGGAGGGGTTCATAGAGGTTGTTTGACTGGAGGTGGATGTGAAGTTGGGCGGCGACGATGCGTTCCAGCGTTTTTGAGAGGAACGGCAGGTTGGAGATGGGGCGGTAGTTGGAGAGGTTGGCGGAGTCTAGGGTGGGTTTTTTGAGGATGGGGGTGATGGAGGCCAGTTTGTAGATGGAAGGAACATGGCCGAGGGATAAAGACTGGTTGAAGAGGGTGGTGAGATGGGGGATGAGAGCAGGGAGGCAGGCCTTGGTTAGATTCGTTGGGAGGGGGTCGAGAGAGCAGGTGGTGGTTTTGGAAGCGGTGATGAGGTCTATGATATGAGAGGAGTTAACAGAGGAGAAGGTGATGAGGGCAGGGAAGGGTGGGTGGTCAGGGAGAGGAGGGGGGGCAGGGGTGGGGGTGGTGATGGAGTTAATGGAGACGGCAGTCATGGAGCTGTTGATTTTGGAAATTTTGTCATTGAAGGCAAGGAGGAAAGAGTTGCAGAGGTCAGGGGAGGAGGGTGGAGTGATGTCCGGTGGCTGGAGCAGCTTGTTGACGGTGGAGAACAGGGTGCGAGGGCTCCGGTGGGAGCTGTTGATGAGGGTGGAGAGGTGGGCAGATTTGGCGGCTTGGAGAGCGTCACGGTAGGAGGAGATGTGTAATTTGAAAGCTTCGGCGTGGACGGTGAGGCGGGTTCTTTTGAGGAGTCGTTTGAGTTGGCGGCCAGTCTGCTTCATGGTGCGGAGTTCAGGGGTGTACCAGGGGGCGGGGTTGATGTATGAGACGGAGGAGGTTTTCCAGGGGGCTAGGGAGTCAAGGGAGTCGGAGAGGGTGGTGTTGAGCATGACAGCATAGTCGTCGGGGGAAGAGGGGGGGGAGTCAGGGGGGAAAGCAGAGGATATGAGCTGGGAGAGCGTGAGGGGGTTGACTGACTTGATATTGCGGTAGGTGATGGTGCGTTTTTTGGGGTTGTGGGGCGAGGGTAGGGGGGCGGAGAAAAGGATGCAGAGATGATCAGAGAGTGGGAAGGGGAGGGGGTGGGGCTTAGATATGGGTAGGAGAGAGGAACAGACTAAGTCCAGAGTGTGGCCTTTGGTATGGGTGGGGAAGTCAATATGTTGGGTGAGATGGAAGCAGTCCAGGAGAGAGAGGAAGTCGGATGTCAGTGGGGCGTTGGGGCAGTCAATGTGGATGTTGAAGTCACCAGTGAGTAGGAGGCGGGCAGAGAGAGAGGATGCGATGGTGAGGAGTTCAGACAATTCAGTGAGGAAAGAGGGGTGGGGCTTTGGGGGACGATAGATCAGGATAGCGGTGATAGAGTTGGGGAGGGAGAAGGCGAGGTATTCAAATGATGAGATGGATGGAAGGTTGAGGTTCAGTTCAGTGATGGATTTAGATTTTTTATGAATAACAGCAAGACCTCCCCCACGCCCGGAGAGGCGGGGTTTGGCAGTGTAAGTGTAGTTGGAGGGAGTGGCTTGGTTGAGAGCATAGAAGTCCAGGGGCTGTTGCCATGTTTCACAGAGGAGAAGCAGATCAATGTTAGTGTCCAGTAGCAGTTCAGATATAACAGGTGATTTGTTGGCGAGGGAGCGGCAGTTCAGCAGTGCAAGGGAGATGGATGGGGGCGCGGAGATGGATGGGGGCGCAGGGGTGGGGGGGCGGAGGTTGCTGAGGTTGGCAGTGCGGCAGGTGGGGGTGACAGGGGGGCGAAAACTAGTCCAGAGTGAGGGGATAGGTGAGCCGTCGTTGGAGTGTTGGTTATGGGAGAGACCAGAGCCCCTGTGGATGTAGCGGGGCCGGCGAAGGATCCCAGCTGAGCTAGCTGCAGAGGCAGCAGCAGCTGGGAGACGGTGGTTATGGTTGAGGAGGTGAAGGTCAGCAGCGGTGTAGGTGAGTAGGCGAGAAGTTGGTGGAGCGGTGGCCTGGAGGCGTGGGAGTGATAGTCCGAGGAGGAGATGGAACGTAGCAGCAGATGAGAGTAATCCAGTTAGAATGTTGGCGGTGGCTAGAGGCTGGTTAACTAGAAGCTGGTGGGCAGAGAGTTGTGAAAAAGCGGCAGTGGACCGGGTGTTGAAGCTGGTGGAGTGAGTGGCGTTGGTTGCCCCAGACCTTGTCTGCACGGCAGGGAGGCCCCGCGATACCATGACGGACCTCCGCAGGTGTTAAGCCAGCTGTTAGCTGGCGGCTAGGGCAGTAGATAGTCCAGGAGTGAGGGAGGAGATGAGCGATGGACGGTGCAGTAATGTCCGATGAAGTTAAGGAACAGGGATGTAGACAGAAGACAACACAGAGACGCGGGAACAAAACAAAACAATGGAAACGACTAACAAAACAAAGACGTTGGGACAGAAGCGGCAGTCCACATACCAGACGCCGGCGTTGCTCTAGCCCAATCAAGACGCATTTGAGTCCAGTTTTGTGACCAGATCGCCCCCGTCTGTGGAGCGGGGAAAGCAGAGAAACGGGGCTGTACCTTGGTTGTATGGGGCTGCTTTTCTCCGGGTGGAGCCGGTGCCCCGCTCTCCGTGTCTGCTCCTGTGGCGGGCTGGGGCCACACCTTCGCACAGGTACAGACCTCCGGGGCGCCGGGTGCGGGAGCGCGGAGCCGGTGTTCGGGCGTGGAAACGCCGGTGCAGCGGAGGAGAAGCGGCGCCGCTCGCTCGTGGTGCGTGCGGCTCGTGGTGGTGCGTGCCCCTCGTGGTGGAGCCGGTGATCGGACACGGAAACGCCGGTGCAGCGGAGGAGAAGCGGCGCCGCTCGCTCGTGGTGCGTGCGGCTCGTGGTGGTGCGTGCCGCTCGTGGTG
The DNA here is from genome assembly GCF_026437365.1 of Eucyclogobius newberryi. Lineage (NCBI taxonomy): Eukaryota > Metazoa > Chordata > Actinopteri > Gobiiformes > Gobiidae > Eucyclogobius > Eucyclogobius newberryi. The sequence goes on from NW_027315735.1 coordinate 9,902,257, forward strand.
GAGCCGGTGATCGGACACGGAAACGCCGGTGCAGCGGAGGAGAAGCGACGCCGCTCGCTCGTGGTGCGTGCGGCTCGTGGTGGTGCGTGCCGCTCGTGGTGGAGTCACTGCTGGAGTTGTAGCAGTGTTAGTTAGCCACGGTGTTATTGGAGTCGGAACAGGATCCGGAACCTGTTGTCTTTGATCCGGAAAGTAGAACTCACGGTGAAGGTTGTGAGCCCCGAACTTGTGCTGTTAGTGTGACATCTCGGCACCATAGTCAGCCTGCTCCTCTGACCACGTACACTGGGTCCAAAGGGTTGGCCTTTAAAGACCATGTGGATTGTCAGTCAAGTACAAAAGCATCCTTAGTAAACTTGTGAGGACCGTGAAATGTTTATAAATTGTATAGGAAATGTTACGTATTTTTCTTAATGTAACAAAATATTTAGAATTTCTTGGTCCGTCTTGAGCAAACCTGCGTATCCTGTGTTATTTGGGTTGGCGTTGTTGATAAAGTGATTTCATTTGGGGTTGTAGAGTATGAGCCGATTACATTTAACTAAAAAATAGCCCCTTATTTTCCCCACATGGTTCATCAGAGAGAGAGGGCCTATCGCTAAACAGCTGATAACAGTGAATGTCTCTCTCTCCTCGCTCTCTCTCGTACAATGTATACACATTTCAATACATTTTGTGTGGTTCATTAGCCCGGCAAAGGTCTGACTAACTGGGTAATTGTTGAGCCCTGAGCAATCTGCAGGTGTGACTTTTACACCAGCAACAAGTGTATCAGGCGCTTAAAGCTCCCCAGATACTCATTCTGCTGAAACAACCATGTAGGCTTTTTTCATCAGCCTTTGTGTCTCTGCTGAGTAAAAGAACCCCACTCAGATCAGCCAATTAAAAGCAATGCCTGTTTAATCACCACAGAATGTACTGAAGAAGGTGCTTCAAAGTGCTGCTCACACACAATCCAGTCAATTACTGGACTACCTTCTGGGACAGTACACATTCTATTTTAGGTTAATGCACATTGTCCCAACGCGCTGTGGTCCACACAGTGTTCTCACCCTCTCCTCCGCTGTTCACTCGCCGAGTGCTGATGCTGGGCTTTCATGGTTCATTTATAGCGAAGCTGAGAGTCAAAGGTCCAGCCATCTTTTCCTTTATGAGCCGAATTAACACTTTGTTCATAATTAACTGCTGCTGAGCTAACGCTAATCGGCTCCTAGCTTCATAATGTCCGGCAGACTGCTCACTTCAGCGATATCGCCCTCCCACCCATCTGTCCTATCACTTCCTTGCCTGGAACACTCCTGCATTTTTGCACTTGCTGTACTAGCAATGCACCAGCTCCCGATAACGGCACTGAATTGAATTTCTCGCCGACTGCCCTCTTAATGGCAGCTGCTGTGACTGCGCATGTGTTTGAGGGGGGAACAGTTCAAGTCAATAATAGTAAAAAGGCACACATTTATAGTGCTCATTACTCCCTTATTCCAGTGGTTCCTAAGCTTTGTCTCACAGTCTGGGTGCTTCCCATGATGTATACTGGTCCTTTACTATAAGGAAGGTGCAATTGAAACTGCACATAATCTTTGGAAATGTAATATTATGTCCAAACTCATTTATGTGAGTAACAAGCCTTTTCTGAACGGTTAAACACTTAAACAGCATTTTGGTCTTTTATGATGAATGAAGATTTGGAGCGGCAATCAGTCAGCCAGCCAGGTGGTCAGTCAGGTGACAAACCTTTAACAGATACCACCAGTAAGTACAAACACATGCTAATTTACAAATGCACAAGCAGCACAACTGTCATTATAAGTAAAGCAGTTACATTTCATAGACCAGTATATATGATTAAGAGGAGTAAAGCTATACATAGTTATTTACAAACACAATTTTCCATAAATAAAAGTATGCAAAAAATGCTTTGGATACATGCCCAGATGCAGTTTCAACTTTGTTGAAACTGAGAGAGAATACATTTGACAGTTTTGGCATGTGCAGCTAAACAATGTATGCCTTCGAACTCTTAACTATGAATGAACTGCAAATCAATGTTTTAATGTACTTTTAAATAGATGAATATTATTGACCTTTCTGACCTACGTTTGCAGTAACGTTCAACAGCTTCATCAGCACGGAATCCTCTGTAAGACCATTCTCTTCCAGGAGCCTGCTTTCTGCTGAATTGTAGGTCCTGGAGAAGCCGAGTTGGAAAATGCCCTTTTGTATTGAAGAGCTAGCTCAGGGGACAGAAATTCTTCTTGGGCCTCTGTAAACCTACCTCCCACTGAGACCGATGCACGTGTTTGGGATAAACTTGTGCTCTGGGCTTTTTCGCAGACAAAATAATGGTGGAACGGGGAGTCATTTTTGTCACACTCAATATTGCAGCACAGGTAATTTGACTTGCATTGTTGATTGCTGATATGAATCTCTAGACTTTCTTTACAGGCTCTGCGTTTGTCTCCAGCATAAAGTATTCTCAATGGGGCTACCCCAAATAAATTGTCTGTTTGCTGTAACCTGAGACAACATTTTTCATCTGGGTCGGACGGGAGGCAAATTCTTATTTTTTTTACTTTGAAGGCAAAAAAAAGATCAACATTTTGTCATTTTTTGAGTCGGAGTAACCACCAGGGGTCAGGCTTCAACAGTCAATGATGGAAAACGTCTCTATCAACCCGATCGGGAACTGAATCTCACGATTTTAAGATATTTCGATCGACCTTTTGTACGCCGCTATCCTTTATTTTGGTAGCTAATGCGAGCGGGGGGAACATGCGGTGGACACGGGCGCCGCCATGTTTGTTGTGATGACGCTACTGGGCGCGTTTCAATCCCAGAATGCATTTGCGTAAGTCAAATTTCACACCCTGACAGAGCCTGGCATTACTATGGACATCTCAGCGGCGCCGACAAGGGTAAACTAACTTGTTAAAGGCAATATGACGAATTTTACGCGCATTCTGATTTGTAACAGATGCACGTGAAGGTCTGAAAATGAAGACGCACATGTGTTGCGCGGTGCGTTATCAGTCCTTTGAGATGAAAGTCAAGTTAACCAGCGTGATAAAAATATTTGACACGGTGGTTCAGGAAAGACCGATCGGTGAGTCGGCGAAATAATTGAAAAATAAAAGATTTCGACGTTTTTTCAACAAAATGCTGATATGTATTTTTCAGTCGGCTAGTTTCATAGCGGGTCAGTCGGGTTACGGCAAACAGACATATTCTTTTGCTCAGCCTGGGGAGAAAGTTTTAAATTTGTTATAGAAATAGAGGTTTGTCCCATGTTTTGGGACCACAGACCAAATAGTTTTTGAACAGAATTGGGAATGTCAGGATAAGGGCAAATATGTACTGGTTAAAGGGAAATATTAATGGCAAGTTTTTCACTCCTTCAAATGTGTATGCTCCACCATGTAGAGATTTAACTTCCTATGCTGATGTCATGGACCACTCTGAGGGAACCCTAATCTGTGGCGGCGGTTGGAATCTTCGCATTCAGCCTACATTGGACATGTTGAACTAAAGAGGCACCGGAGGAACAATAAATAAGAAGTTCCGTTTCTTGTTGATGAATATAGGATTGATTGACATATGGAGGGAAATGAACCCTTGGGTATGCCGATATATCATTTTTTCCAAATCCCCATACAATCTATTCCAGAATATACAACTTGTTACCCACCAGATTTCTAAAGTCTGTGCTGAACAGTTTGCTTGCACCACTCACTCACATAGTTAACATGTTGCTTCAATCTGGAAGGTTCCCAATGTCTTTGAAAACTGCGGTCATAAAGCCTCTCCTAAAGAAGAGCAGTCTTGATGCCGCAGTACTGAGTCATTACCGGCCCATCTCTAATGTGACATTTTGAGACGAAGTCCTTGAAAAGGTTGTTCACCAACAGCTCACAGATTTCCCCTTAATAAACAACTCATTTGATGCTTTTCCGTCAGGTTTTAGACGAATTTGAAAGTTACAGAATCCAATATGGCGGCCCTCGTGTCGGGCAGATCACATGCGAGGTATAATTTCTGTCTTGCAATTCAATTAATTGGCCCAGCGGTTTGAACCACGGGGTTCCATGCTGTAGATTTTGGGTTCGACTCCCGCTTCAACACTCACTTTTTTTATGTGTACAGTTTTAACTTATGGATTGCACAGTCTAGTTTGTTTGTAGTTTGTATTTTTTCCCCTCGTCTCCTAACTACTACAAAAACTTAGGGTTAAGTGTTAGGGGTTAAGGGTTAGGGGTTAGGGTTAGTAACCCTCGTCACTTCCGGCACAGAATTCTTCACTTCCGTGAGTTATGAGTGTATGATCTAATGCTGATCCATCCAGAACGCTGCTGCTTGGATCTTGACTAGAACCAGGAAGTACACATTATTCACATTAGTCCTGTTCTCAGGTCTCTGCACTGCCCCCCTGTGGCTCAGAGAATAGTCTTAAAGCAGCTTTGCTTGTGTACAAGTTTCTCCATGGCCTAGCACCAAAGTACATCTCAGACATGTTAGTGTCATATGAACCATCTCGGACTCTGAGGACCTCAGGGACCGGCCTCCTGCTGGTGCCAGAGTCAGGACTAAACATGGGGAATCTGCGTTTCAGTTTTATGGATCTTAAATCTGGAACAGTCTTCCTGAAGATGTGAGACAGGTTCTACTCTGACAATGTTCAAATCTGAGCTAAAAACTGTTGTTTAGCTGTGCATATTTTATTTACTGTCTTAAACTGTTTTGTGATTTCTGTCATTTCTTTTTGATTTGAATACATGTTTTTCCTGTTGTGTGAATCACTTTGAATTGCCTTGTGTATGAAATGTGCTCTACAAATAAACTTGCCTTGCCTACTTTTTTATTCTCACAAAGTGGACGAAGTGAAGGATCTTCAACTGGACCTAGATGACATCATGGTTTCATATGATGTCGTGTCCCTCTTCACCTGCATCCCGACCTCTGAGGCAGTAGCAGCGGTGAGGATCAGACTGCAGGAAGACACCACCTTACAGGAAAGGACAAAACTGACTGATCTGTCTGAACACCACATACTTTCAATTCCGGGGACAATTTTACAGACAGATTTATGGCTGTGCCATGGGCTCGCCTGTCTCTCCCATAGTGGCCAACCTCTACATGGAGCACTTTGAGAAGAAGGCACTGGCCTCCTTTTCAGGCATTGCCCCAAAGCTTTGGTTTCGCTACATTGATTATACATTTGTAACAATCAATAAACAAGAGCTGGAAGCCTTCTCAGAGCACAACAATGCTGTGGACTAACATATCAGGTTTCAAGAGAAGACGCTAAGGAGAACCGTTTGGCCTTTCTTGATTGTTCCACTATAAAGAGGAGAGGACGGGAAACTCCAAATAGAAGAATATAGGAAACCTACACACGTGGACCAGTATCTGCTTTTTGGCTCTAACCATCCACTACAGCACAAGCTGAGAGTGATCAGAACTTTAAGATAAGATAAGATAAGATAATCCTTTATTGTCCCACATGGGGAAATTTCATTGATGCAACGCAGGTAGATACAGAGGTAGATACAGAAGAAAATAACAGATAACTTATAGGAAGTTTGAAAAACACTCTCAGTAGAAGATCTCTTATAAACAAAAACTCCTATAGGCAAAACCTCCCATTTCCCAACAAGGGATGGAAGGGAAAAATTATAAAGATAAAAATAAAAAATATAGCCGCAAGCGGCAATGATCGGCCCTCGCCACGCCGCCGCCACACCGCCGCCACGCCGCAAGAGGAGGGGGCGCTAACGCGCCCCAATTGTCCTTTTATTACGCCTACTGCTGAATCTGTGACGCTGTCACATCTTCTCCCCTTTGTTTTACCATCAAAAAGCTATTTTATTTTGAATTCTTGGCAAAATGTGCAGCTTTGCCGCACAGACACCGTGACTCTTTGAATGAAAATGTGGATAACTTTTGATGGTCCACCCCTGAAGATGAGTCTCACCAAATTTCAGGTTAATAGGGCTGACGCCCTGGGAGGAGTTTGTGAAAGTCTAAAGTGTAAACATGTTCTGGCGATTTCCCCATTGGAATAACATGAAAGGTTTCGGTCATCGTTACGGCAACGCCATAACAATTATGACATGGGTCTCATTGACTTTTTTGATGGGGATGCTAAAATTGAGTTGTGTGTCAAATTTCATATAATTTCGCAAAACTAAACATTTAACCTCCATATAAAATCTGTAGGGGGCGCTGAGGCGCCAAATGAATTTATTTCACTTCAAGTAGGTTTAGGGCACAGAGTTTAACAACTGATTCTAATTTGACGCAATTCGGACTTTATCTGCGCAAACGGCAGACATTTTAAATATGGGAGATTTCTGAAATTCTAGCTACAGTTTGCGGCTTCGCCGCACAGAGACCGTGAGAGGTATCAATGTAATTTGGATAACTTTTGATGTCCCACTCCTCAGTAGCATTTTCACCAAATTTCAGCTTTTTAGGGCCAACGCCCTGGGAGGAGTTCGTAAAAGTACGACGTTTGGAAAAACTCAGAAGTCATGTTTAGCCATTTTTGAAGCAATATGGCCGACATTTGGTTGGGCGGACGGCGTTGCCGTAATAATATTTTTTACTTCTCTTGTCACCATCTACCTCTGCGCCAAATTTCATGATTCTACGATCAGATTTTTTTTGGGTCATTTCCCATCTCTCAATGCATTTTTGGTACATTTGGGGGCGCTGACGCGCCAATTTTTTTTATTTTAGAAAAGGGAAATAGCCAGAATGTAGAGAGGCACGATTTTTCGAGGTGTGAACATTTTTGTGACTTTTCGTCAATGTTCACTGGGTGAAAAATAGGGGGGTCTGTCCCGAGAAGAAGAAGAAGAAGAAAGAATTAAAGCCGCAAGCGGCATCCAACGGCCCTCGCGGGCCGCCGGCCTTCCGACTCTGCGCTTTCGACTTGATAAAGATGGCGCCCTTATTGTGTGTTGAATTAAAAAAGAACTTGACAGACGGCGACACATTGGACATGGCCAATCCAGTGGAAATGAACACAAATGTCGGTCAAATGTGCGGGTCCGCCGCACAGAGACCGTGACACTTGGAATAAAAATATGGATAAGTTTTGATGCCCCGCTTGTGTAGATGATTTTCCCCAAATATGAGTTTGATCGGACAATCGCCCTAGGAGGAGTTCGTTAAAGTGTGAAGCGTAAAAATGTGGTGATTTGAGCGATTCTACGATTTTCTCATAAGGATAACATGGGATGTTTCTGTCATCGCTACGGTTACGCCGTACAAAATATGACTTTGGCTCTCATACTTGTATGATCAGGATGGCAAATTAGAATTTTGTGCAAAATATCATGTCATTTGGAAAAACTCTATTGTTTATAGGCTACTCTGAAGGCCAAATAGTCAGAATTCTGGGAAACGTTTGCGGCTCCGTCGCACAGAGACCGTAAAAGTTATCCTTAACATTTGGATAACTTTAGATGCCCCACTTGTCTAGAGGACGTCCGCCGATTTTGAAGTCGGTGGGCAAAACGCCCTAGGAGGAGTTTGTCAAAGTTTGACGTGAACAAAATGGCTAACACAGCGTGTTTTCATTTTCAAAGGAAGATGGCGGCCATAGGGTAAATCTGGGGGCGTGGCCACAATAATATTTTTTTTTTGTCCTCACGAGAGGAATGTGTGTTCCGAATTTCGTAGCTCTACGACAAAGTTGACCTCGGGGCGTCTCCCATAGGCGCAATGTATTTTGATTTTTGTCGGTGGCGCTGTCGCGCCATTTTTTAACGCGCTGCTGTTGTCAACAATTAGTGAATGGGCTACGCCCATTCACTAATTGTTGACTATTTCTGTCATAGCAGGAGTAAGTATGCATGATCCATGCCTTCGGCATGGGCTAGTTCACTGTACTTGCCAGGGGCGACGGGGTACCAAACATGCGGGCTGCGCCCGCATGTTTGGTCAAACAGTTGCAACGCTGCCTTCGGCAGCGTTGCGGGAGCAATAGGCCCTCCGCCCTGCTGGGGCTCGGGCCTAATAATATTCCGATGCGAAAACAATGTTTCCCATTTTTCAAATATCATAAACTATACATTTTCGGAAAGCGCTCGCGCTTTCCTACCTCATGGTGTGGGTCCCTGGTCACTGACGGGTACTTTCGTTCATTTTGAGTGGGCTCCGCCCACTTTGTGTTTTTGGCCCTCTATACAGTAATAATGTTAAATTTTTGCATTACATGCTTATATGCACGGAACATGCAAGAGATGGGGAACGTATTCGTGAGCTACTTAGCGCAAATGAGTGCTTTATATGGGGATGACGACCGCTTCGCGGTCGTCATCTCAATGTAAAGTGCTCGTTTAGTGCGCACTTTTTCACGGGCTTCGCCCGTTTACAACGGTAATGTTCCATTTTCCTACTACTAATTAGTATGCACGGGGCGTGCATGAGTGAAGGAGTGCGTTAGTGAGTGTTTGGAAGTGGGCGAGCGCTTCGCGCTCGATTTCGTGCACACTACGTGCGCACTTTCGCAGCCGTGCTTCGCACGGCCTTACGAGATTAATAGGCCTCTCGCCAGCTTGTGGCGCTCGGGCCTAATAAATAAATACCATTGCATGTGATCACGACAGTAATTGCACATGAATATGTGTCACGACAGTAATGGCACATGAATTGCACAGTAATTGCACAGTAGGACTAACAGTGTTTGTTATAAAGTCTGACAGCAGCAGGAAGGAAAGACCTGCGAAACCTCTCCTTCACACAGCGAGGGTGGATCAGTCTCTCACTGAAGCTGCTCTCCAGAGCGGATAGAGTGTCCTGCAGGGGGTGACACTCATGGGGGGACACACTCTCTTTACAGCACAGAGCACAAGAGGTGCCCACCAGCTCAGAGGGCAAGAGGTGCCCACCAGCTCAGAGCCCAAGAGGTGCTCACCAGCTCAGAGGGCAAGAGGAAAGAGGGAAAACATGCCCTCTCAGCCTGAGTGAAGAGAGAGTGAAGAGAACCAAAAAGCAGGACAAAAGGGTCAAAAGGGAAACAGAACAGAGAAGGAAGGGTGTTTCTATCCCTTATGTCTCGGGACTGTTTGAAAAATTGAAGACATGAAGTCCCTGTTTATTTTAAACCAGGCAACAAAAACAAAGCAATGTAGTTTATTCTATCCAATGCAGTGAAGAAAAATGTGAAGAGCGTTACATAGGGGAGACCAAACAGCCACTGTACAAGAGGCTCTATCAGCACAGAAGAAATACAAGTTCAGGACCACAGAGCGCCGTGCATCTTCATCTTGAAGCCTCTAATCACTCGTTTGAAGACAGTGAGGTGAAGATTTTAAGCAGGGAGAAAAGATGGTTTGAAAGGGGAGTTAAAGAGGCTATTTTTGTTAAAAGAGAAAGACCTTCTTTAAACAGGAATGGAGGGTTAAGGTTCAACCTTCCTGTAGTCTATAATGGAATGTTGAACCCCTGGAGAGGAAGACCTCCAGGGCATTCGGATGCTTATCAGGTACTCAAGGTGAGTGAGCCAGGGACACACAAAAACAAAAGGGAGACTAATAGCCCATTAAATGGCTGATTGTTTTTGTTAGAAAACAAAGAGGGTAAGTTTCTGTTGAAACAAACAACTTTTTCTTCAACAGGAAGGCCCGCCCGATGGGCAGAGCTTACCACGGAATAGAATAAATATCTGAGTTCCTGGCCTAAATTCACTTATTGACAATGACTCTTGGATGAGAGTCGAAACGTCTTGTTTTTTCTAAACTGAGTCCAGATGACTACAACTGAATCTTTTTCTATATTAAAGAACAATAACTCTCTGGGGAGCAATGGGTTCACCGCAGAGTGTTATACATCTTTAAAAGACACACTTACTCCTTTCCTTTTGGCAACTTTTAACTGGGCACTTACGGAAACTTAGACCCCTCCTAGTTGGAAAGAATCCATCATATCCATTGATAATAAAAGAAGGGAAAGATTGTGCCTCATAGAGACCCATTTCTAGTCTGATTGTGGACTATCGTATATATTAATCCACAAGTATCAAATAGGATTCATTACCAAATGACAAACACAAGCATAAGACGATCCTTAGACATAATGAGACAAAAACAAAAACAACAAAACAAAGCCATAATCATTAGTTTAGATGCTGAGAAGGCTTTTGATTATGTTAGCTGATTTAATTATTTTTGTTTAATATTGTGGCTCTTACGATAGGACAACATGAAGCATTCAAATCAATGGTCATCTGACAGATCCACTGACTCAGGAAAGGGGGATTAGAAAGGGCTGTGTCTGATCTCCCCTCCTGTTTGCTTTGTATTTTGAGATTAAAAATATTGAGATTAATGTTGTGCCTGGGGTTCCTGTACAGGCCTTACCGGCAGATGACAGACAATTGAGTCATTTGAGGGAGGTGGAGAACCCTTGGGTGAAATCTATTCTTACAACAGGAAATTAGCTAATCAAAACATACAAACTAAACACAGATGTTAAAATCTTAAATTGGTTGACGTACGATCCAAATTTCTCACCTAACAGAACAGACTGGATTGAGTCTGGAAAACGTTTTATTTTACGACATTGTAAAGGAGAATCATCTGAAGAGCTTAGACGTGTTAAAAGAATGGTTTGATTGGGACAAACAGGACGTTTTCAGATATTTACAAATTAAGAGTTGTTATATCGAAGGAATTTAAAATGATGTTGATCATCATAGTATAATTTTTTTTTAGGGGTTTGCTTAGGGATATCTCTGTAATAAAACCTGAAGGTGACACTTTTCTGGACCAAGATTTCCAATGTCTTTCCTGGGATCTGCTCAAGCCATTCTTCCAGTTTGGGGGTCACTGCCCCAAGTGCTCCGATCACTACGGGCACCACAGATACCGTCACGCTCCAGGCCTTCTCCAGCTCCTCTCTGAGGCCTTGGCATTTCTCTAGTTTCTCGTGTTCCTTATTTCAGATGTTATCATCCCATGGCACTGCAATGTCCACCACCACGGTTTTCCTCTGACCCTTGTCAACCACCACTATGTCCGGTTGGTTCGCCATTACCATTCGGTCTGTCTGTATCTGGAAGTCCCTGAGGACCTTGGCTCGGTCGTTCTGCACCACCTTTGGGGGTGTTTCCCACTTTGTCCTTGGGGTCTCCAAGCCTGTACTTTGCGCATATGTTTCTATACACTATGCCAGCCACCTGGTTATGGCGCTCCATGTATGCTGTCCCTGCCAGCATCTTGCACCCTGCAGTTATGTGCGGGATTGTCTCAGGGCCCCCTTTGCACAACCTACACCTTGGGTCTTGTCTGGTGTGGTTGATCTGGGCCTCTATTGATCTGGTTTTCAGGGCCTGCTCCTGTGCTGCCATGATCAGGGCCTCTGTGCTGTCCGTCAGACCGGCTCTTTCTAACCAATGGTAGGATTTTGTGATATCAGCCACTTCAGTTATGTTCCGATGGTACATCCCATGTAGGGGCTTTTCCTCCCATGATGGTCCCTCCAGCACCTCATCATCCTCTATTCCCCATTGTCTCAGACATTCACTGAGCACGTCATCTGTAGGAGCCTTGTCCGTGATGTACTTATGGATCTTGGACGTTTCATCCGGGATAGTGGCTCTCACACTCGCTAGTTCCCGGCCTCCTTCCGTACGGCTAGTGTAGAGTCTCAGGGTGCTGGATTTGGGATGGAACCCTCCATGCATAGTCAGGAACTTACGTGTCTGAACATCTGTGGTCTGTATCTCCTCCTTTGGCTTAACTCAGGAGCTATTCCTGCAGCTGTTTATTGCCCGGGATTTGTTCTTACCATTGAGATGGCTGCTGAGGATTTGCCTCACTCGTTGTAGGTATTTCCCAAACTGGAGGAATGGCTTGAGCAGATCCCAGGAAAACATCATATATATATATATATGTGGTTGAAAGCCAGGTCGGTATTCTGGTGCAGTTTGGATGTAATATTATTAGCATTGCAATACTTTATTATGAGGATCCCCTCACAATTCCCTGCTCCGCCTCTGCTTTAGCATCAACCAAAGCCCTTCTCCTGCAGAAAAGATCAAGGATCTAGAAAACACTACAGGCTGAAAACTATTGATGCTTTCTATTGCATTTATGAAACATAATTTAGACATTTGTAAGAAGTTGTCAGCGTGTCAGCTCCGCTGTTTGCCACACCAGGATGCATCGAATGTCTGGTTTTATTCTCTCTCTCTCTTTGAACTTCTACGAAGTGGACCAGGGAGGCAGTGGAGCTACACACATGTTTGGACATTACAGACTGGGAGGTCTGGGAGGAGACTTCCAGGTGAACCACTGATTTCCTGATGCGGAGGCAGTGCTAGCAGCTGAAGAAAGCAGAATGTCCCAGACACTCGGACTATCAGCACAGGAACTCCACAGGGCTGTGCAATTTCTCCCCTGCTCTTCTAGCTGTACACAAATCGCTGCACCTCCAGCCACGATTCCATAAAACTGATCAGGTTTGTGGATGACATTACCCTCATAGGGCTCATCTCGGACAGGGCTTACAGGAGGGAGGTGGACCGACCAACCTGGAGCTCAACACCCAGAAGACAGTGGAGATGATCTGGGACATCAGGTGAGTCACAGCTAACGAGTGTTGTGTAGTTGTTTGTTGTCTTCAACACATTGTAGTCTCTGAGAGAAAAAAAAAAGAAAACAGGTTTTGCATATGCACTATCATTAGCCACCATTTATTCAGACCTGGAACAGACATAAGCATACTCTGTTAATGTTATCCTGCTGTGAGCCGGCTCAACCTCATAGTCAGGTCAGAAGCGCTTTATAAACACTTGCTGCAGGCAAAATACAGTCCATCATCAAAAATGACCACACATCATAGATTTCCAATAATGAAGTAAGGTCATTTGTGTTTAATTTAGGAGACTATAGGAATATGGAAAATCTATAATGTGCATAATGACCTCAGAGCTGTGAGCATACATTGTGCAATGCTCTCAGGCATCATCTAAACAGTGAACTGTCAACCCAGTGATCAAAATTACAACACTCCAGGCTGCTCACACAGCAGGAATGTGTGCTATTCAATCCACCACCGAGTTGCACAGCTCTTTCAATGATTTTAAGTACAGTGTCATGGGAGAGGATTACATTAAAACTAACTACCAACGCCACAGATGTGGCTGAGGCTAGAGTTAGATACAGTGTCCATGAATCACCTCAGAGGTAATATTAAATAAGTACAATACCTTCATTTATTAATAACCATTAGTTTAGGCCCAGGGAAAAACCAGTAGGCTTGATCTGCTACAACTTAAATGTACACGTTTGTATACAGGTAGGCAGAGTTAGAAGTAACGAGGAATGTAACGTTTTAGTTTTGTGATATAGTGCTAGTTACTTTTTCAAATCTTTTTCAAATGAGTGATGCGTTTTGGTTAGGTCTCATCTCCTCACTGCAGCTGCAGAATAGAGTGAGCTGCAGGACCAAACACTCTTGTGAGACTTGTGACTGGGGGTCTTGTCTTTTGACTTCCAAATGCAAATTTTGAAAAATTCCTCCTTTGTTATAATGTCGGTGTAATCCCTCATTCGTCCAGGCGTGTTCCATAGTAGAAAAAGCTTCAGTTGTAGTCATCTGGACTCAGTTTGAAAAAATAGACGTTTCGACTCTCATCCAAGAGTCATTGTCAATAACAGAATTTAGGTCGAGAACTCCGATATTAATACTGTTCTGTGGTAAGACCCGCCCATTGGGAGGAGCCTTCCTGAAGTAGAAAGAGTTGTTTGTTTCAACAGAAACTCCCCTTTGTATCTACCGAGCTAGCCTATTCAGAATCTTAATGGGCTATTAGAAACCTCTTTGTCTTTGTGAGACCCTGGCTCAGCCACCCTGAGTACCTGATTAGCATCTGAATGTCCTTTACCTTTCCAGGGGTTCAGAATCCCATTATAAATAACAGGAAGATGAAACCTAAGCCCTCCATTTCTGTTTAAAGAAGGTCTTTCTTTTTTAACAAAAATAGCTTCCTTGACTCCTCTTTCAAACCATCTTTTCTCCCTGCTTAAAACCTTCACCTCACCGTCTTCAAACGAGTGATTAGAGGCTTCAAGATGGAGATGCACGGCGCTCTGAGGTCCTGAACTAGTATTTCTTCTGTGCTGATAAAGCCTCTTGTGTAGAGGCTGTTTCGTCTCACCTATGTAACGTTCTTTACAACTTTCTTCACTGCATTGGATCGAATAAACTACATTGCTCTGTTTTTGAGTCGGCAACTTGTCCTTTGGGTGAACCAGTTTTTGTCTTAAAGTGTTTCCTGGTTTAAAATAAACAGGGACTTCGTGTTGTCTAAAAATTCTCTGCAATTTTTCCGACAGGCCAGACACATAAGGGATAGAGACACCCTTCCTTCTCTGTTCAGTTTCCCTTTTGTCCTGCTTCTTGGTTCTCTTCACTCTGTTGAGAGCCCAAGCGGGGTAACCACAGGCTGAGAGGGCATTTCGGACATGTTTTTCCTCTTTCTTCTTGCCCTCTGAGCTGGTGGGCACACCTTGAGCTCTGTGTTGTAAGGTTCTGATCACCCCCAGCTTGTGCTGTAGTGGGTGGTTGGAGCCAAAGAGCAGATACTGGTCCGTGTGTGTAGGTTTCCTATATACTTCTATTTGGAGTTTCCCGTCCTCTCCTCTGATCGTGGAACAATCAAGAAAGGCCAAGCGATTCTCCTTAGCGTCTTCTCTTGTAAACCTAATATGTGGGTCCACAGCATTGATGTGATCAGAGAAGGTTTCCAGCTCTTGTTTCTTGATTGTTACAAAAGTATCATCGACATAGCGGAGCCACAGTTTTGGGGCTATGCCTGAGAATGAGGACAGTGCCTTCTTCTCAAAGTGCTCCATGTACAGGTTGGCCACTATGGGAGAGACGGGCGAGCCCATGGCACAGCCATGAATCTGTCTGTAAAATTGTCCCCGGAATTGAAAGTAAGTGGTGTTCAGACAGATGTCCAACAGTTTACATATGTGTTCAGGTGTCAGTTTGGTCCTTTCCTGTAGGGTGGTGTCTTCCTGCAGTCTGATCCTCACTGCTGCTACTGCATCAGAGGTCGGGATGCAGGTGAACAGGGACACAACATCATATGAAACCATGAGGTCATCTGGGTCCAGTTGGAGATGTTTCACTTTATCCACAAAGTTGTGCGTGTTTTCCACATGATGTTCCGAATTCCCCACAAGCGGAGCCAATATAGTTGTTAAATGCTTGGCCACATTGTAGGTGATGGAATCTGTGCTGCACACTATGGGTCTGAGTGGAACCTCCTTTTTGTGTATTTTTGGAAGGCCATAAATGCAAGGCATGGCTTCACCAGGATACAGTCTGTAATACAGAGGCCGGTCTATCACTTCCTCTTTTTCCAGCCTTTGTAAACAGTCTATCACTTTCTTCTTGTAGCCACTGGTCGGATCTCTTTTCAAGCGCTCGTATGTGGTCGTGTCCTCGAGGAGGGTGTGGACTTTGGCTTCGTAATCAGCTGCGTTGAGAATCACAGTGCAACGTCCCTTGTCTGCTGGGAGGATGTTGATGCTATGATCTTTTTCCAGTGCTGAAAGTGCTTTCCTCTCTTCAGCTGTGATATTTGAAGGCGGTGGTTTGGCACTCTTCAGGGTCGCTGTGACACGTAACCTCAGGTCTGTAGCCTCCGATTCAGTCATTTTGTTGTTCCTAATTGCAGTTTCAGTGGCTGTGATGTAGTCCTCTGTAGGGATGTGTTTAGAGGTGACAGAAAAGTTGAGCCCTTTAGAGAGCACCTCCTTTTCTGCCTGTGTCAGAACACGATCTGATAGGTTCTTAATCCAATTGTTTTTGCTGGTCGCTAATTTGTCTGTCTCAGTCCTAATATCTAGCTCGACCTCACCTGCATTCTTTTTGTTCAAAAGAATGTTGAACTTCTTGATTTGGCGTTCTTTGCTCTTCCTGTGCTGTGCTTCTTGTGCTGTCTGTGTAAAATCCAGCACTCTTTTGAAAGCTTCTTCAGGGAGTATGCTGGTTAATTTCTCCTGTAAAGTTCCTGTTCTGCCTTTCAATTTATCAATTCTGACGTTGTTTTCCTGGATCCTTTCACTGAGCATCTGCATAAGGCTCCTTCTCCAAATCTTCTCTGCTCTGTGTCCTCTGACCGGTGATTTGATCTGCAGGCTCTTCGGGATCATGTTGTTCTGTCTGCATCTAAGATTGAACCTCAAGTGATTCCTGTTGTCTGCTAGTTTCCTGGCTACAGATTCGAGTTCCCGAACTAAATCCAAGGTTTTTGGCCCAAAATTCTTGGAAATATGTCGGTGTAATCCCTCATTCGTCCAGGCGTGTTCCATAGTAGAAAAAGCTTCAGTTGTAGTCATCTGGACTCAGTTTGAAAAAATAGACGTTTCGACTCTCATCCAAGAGTCATTGTCAATAACAGAATTTAGGTCGAGAACTCCGATATTAATACTGTTCTGTGGTAAGACCCGCCCATTGGGAGGAGCCTTCCTGAAGTAGAAAGAGTTGTTTGTTTCAACAGAAACTCCCCTTTGTATCTACCGAGCTAGCCTATTCAGAATCTTAATGGGCTATTAGAAACCTCTTTGTCTTTGTGAGACCCTGGCTCAGCCACCCTGAGTACCTGATTAGCATCTGAATGTCCTTTACCTTTCCAGGGGTTCAGAATCCCATTATAAATAACAGGAAGATGAAACCTAAGCCCTCCATTTCTGTTTAAAGAAGGTCTTTCTTTTTTAACAAAAATAGCTTCCTTGACTCCTCTTTCAAACCATCTTTTCTCCCTGCTTAAAACCTTCACCTCACCGTCTTCAAACGAGTGATTAGAGGCTTCAAGATGGAGATGCACGGCGCTCTGAGGTCCTGAACTAGTATTTCTTCTGTGCTGATAAAGCCTCTTGTGTAGAGGCTGTTTCGTCTCACCTATGTAACGTTCTTTACAACTTTCTTCACTGCATTGGATCGAATAAACTACATTGCTCTGTTTTTGAGTCGGCAACTTGTCCTTTGGGTGAACCAGTTTTTGTCTTAAAGTGTTTCCTGGTTTAAAATAAACAGGGACTTCGTGTTGTCTAAAAATTCTCTGCAATTTTTCCGACAGGCCAGACACATAAGGGATAGAGACACCCTTCCTTCTCTGTTCAGTTTCCCTTTTGTCCTGCTTCTTGGTTGGAGCTTCTTGGTTGGAGCTGGAAACCTTCTCTGATCACATCAATGCTGTGGACCCACATATTAGGTTTACAAGAGAAGACGCTAAGGAGAATCGCTTGGCCTTTCTTGATTGTTCCACGATCAGAGGAGAGGACGGGAAACTCCAAATAGAAGTATATAGGAAACCTACACACACGGACCAGTATCTGCTCTTTGGCTCCAACCACCCACTACAGCACAAGCTGGGGGTGATCAGAACCTTACAACACAGAGCTCAAGGTGTGCCCACCAGCTCAGAGGGCAAGAAGAAAGAGGAAAAACATGTCCGAAATGCCCTCTCAGCCTGTGGTTACCCCGCTTGGGCTCTCAACAGAGTGAAGAGAACCAAGAAGCAGGACAAAAGGGAAACTGAACAGAGAAGGAAGGGTGTCTCTATCCCTTATGTGTCTGGCCTGTCGGAAAAATTGCAGAGAATTTTTAGACAACACGAAGTCCCTGTTTATTTTAAACCAGGAAACACTTTAAGACAAAAACTGGTTCACCCAAAGGACAAGTTGCCGACTCAAAAACAGAGCAATGTAGTTTATTCGATCCAATGCAGTGAAGAAAGTTGTAAAGAACGTTACATAGGTGAGACGAAACAGCCTCTACACAAGAGGCTTTATCAGCACAGAAGAAATACTAGTTCAGGACCTCAGAGCGCCGTGCATCTCCATCTTGAAGCCTCTAATCACTCGTTTGAAGACGGTGAGGTGAAGGTTTTAAGCAGGGAGAAAAGATGGTTTGAAAGAGGAGTCAAGGAAGCTATTTTTGTTAAAAAAGAAAGACCTTCTTTAAACAGAAATGGAGGGCTTAGGTTTCATCTTCCTGTTATTTATAATGGGATTCTGAACCCCTGGAAAGGTAAAGGACATTCAGATGCTAATCAGGTACTCAGGGTGGCTGAGCCAGGGTCTCACAAAGACAAAGAGGTTTCTAATAGCCCATTAAGATTCTGAATAGGCTAGCTCGGTAGATACAAAGGGGAGTTTCTGTTGAAACAAACAACTCTTTCTACTTCAGGAAGGCTCCTCCCAATGGGCGGGTCTTACCACAGAACAGTATTAATATCGGAGTTCTCGACCTAAATTCTGTTATTGACAATGACTCTTGGATGAGAGTCGAAACGTCTATTTTTTCAAACTGAGTCCAGATGACTACAACTGAAGCTTTTTCTCCTTTGTTATAATCACTATTTTGTAGCAAAGGAGTAAAAGGAGTAAGAGCGATGTGGTGAGTTTGATTTAAATAAACAGTACTAAAACAAGGACGTTCTGTGGTGCGTTGGTCCACTCATTTTGTTATATTGTTGTTTTTCAATGCTTGAGGACAGGCCGTGCTTATTGTGTGGCATTCTATTGTGGTAATCCGTCAACATGAAAGAAAAATAAAGCTCAGTCAAACGCATTTACTTTCCTTGTCTTGATTGAATTTCAGAATTATCCACATGAAAATCATGAGCTACAAATATGGATATTTGCTTTTACAATCTGAAAAAGAACTTGAAGATACGATTCCAGTGTCATCCAGTGAGAAGAAGTCCATATTTTTTTTACCAAAAAAAACGGCTGCTTTAAACCTAAACCGGAGTCATTCCGTGTCATTTCCAAAACTGTCTAAAAACAGGCTGTATCTTAGAACAAACTCGGTGCAAAGCCTATACAATACAAAGATAATGTAAAGTAATCTAAAACAGCTTACAAACATTATGTTTACCACTTTCAGACACTGACGTAAATGAACAAAGGAAAACATGTTATACATGATGTGGTTGATCTGTGTCGAATGTCAAGGTCACTGATAGGTCTGTCCTGATAGGAGATGGCGCAATAAGTAACGTGATGCATGAAAAACACATTATTTTCCCCAAATCAATGTTTCTGAGATAACGTCACTCCTTCCTAATGTTTTGGCCAAACATCGAGGAGTTAAACAGCTGATTGTGCACGTGGGTGCAGTGGATATATGACGGAAACAGCCTGTAGTTTTGAAGTTATTCAACATCCTTGATAAAATGGAAATCAAAACATGCATAATTTGACCTCTTTCAAACATGGACAGGAAGATAAACAAGTTTAGCCTGCTGCTTCAGCAGAAACCCTTGGCTGTCTAAAGAGTGTGCAGGAGGATTTCATCACATTGAGAACTTCTATCTATTCTGGAAACGAGAGGACCTGTTTAAGAGAAGGCTGTGGCTGCAGAGCCGCGGTGCGGTCAAATAACCCAGCAGTTTCAGGAGCCGCGGCACGGCCTTATAGCCTCATGGCTAACCCTAACCTTAACCCTAACCCTAACCTTAACCCTAACCCTGACCCTAACCTTAACCTTAACCCTACCCCGGCGCGAATCTAAATTGATTCCCCACAGGGTCTTCATCAAAGGCCTTGGACCCATCTGTGACAGGCCCGGCAGCATCCCCATCAACGCCCATGCCCTTAGAGCAGCCCTGGGTCCCTCCTACAACATCTACTCCCACTACAGATTCCTAAATCTCCTTCCCATCTCCACCCTCACCCAACGGCTTTCCCGTTTCCCGAACAAATCAGGCATTAAGCTCCACCTGCTCCACCTAACTTTAAGTTTGACTCTGAAACACAAGAAAACAAAAAGGGTGAGGCGTCTGTACAGTTTTTAGAGATGACATAGTTACCCACAGGTTGACCTTTGTGGTGTTTTCATCATTTGAGTATATATCCTTTAAAATGGAGCTAAAACAGTCTCCATCCATTCTCTTCATTGTTTTATACAAGCCCCCCAGCACTGCCCAAGTTGTATTGATGATTTTACTGAAATGCTTTCAGTCGTATGCACAGACTTTGATGGTTTGGTCATTACAGGTGGTTTCAATGTGCATGTTGATAATATTTGTGACAGAAATTTTAAAGAGCTTGATGCTGTCCTTGAAACCTTCAATCTTACTCAGCATGTGAGTGGCCCCACCCACAGCAGAGGCCACACGTTACATCTCCTAATTACAAAAGGTATGTGGGTGTAATCCCTCATTCGTCCAGGCGTGTTCCATAGTAGAAAAAGCTTCAGTTGTAGTCATCTAGACTCAGTTTGAAAAAATAGACGTTTCGACTCTCATCCAAGAGTCATTGTCAATAAAAGAATTTAGATCGAGAACTCCGATATTAATACTGTTCTGTGGTAAGACCCACCCATTGGGAGGAGCCTTCCTGAAGTAGAAGGAGTTGTTTATTTCAACAGAAACTTCCCCCTTGTATCTACCGAGCTAGCCTATTCAGAATCTTAATGGGCTATTAGAATCCTCTTTGTCTTTGTGAGACCCTGGCTCAACCACCCTGAGTACCTGATTAGCATCTAAATGTCCTGGTCCTGGTCCTCTACCTTTCCAGGGGTTCAGTATACCATTATAAATAACAGGAAGATTAAACCTTAGCCCTCCATTTCTGTTTAAAGAAGGTCTTTCTTTTTTAACAAAAATAGCTTCCTTAACTCCTCTTTCAAACCATCTTTTCTCCCTGCTTAAAACCTTCACCTCACCGTCTTCAAACGAGTGATTAGAGGCTTCAAGATGGAGATGCACGGCACTCTGAGGTCCTGAACTTGTATTTCTTCTGTGCTGATAAAGCCTCTTGTGTAGAGGCTGTTTTGTCTCACCTATGTACCGTTCTTTACAGCTTTCTTCACTGCATTGGATCGAATAAACTACATTGCTCTGTTTTTGAGTCGGCAACTTGTCCTTAGGGTGAACCAGTTTTTGTCTTAAAGTGTTTCCTGGTTTAAAATAAACAGGGACTTCGTGTTGTCTAAAAATTCTCTGCAGTTTTTCCGACAGGCCAGACACATAAGGGATAGAAACACCCTTCCTTCTCTGTTCAGTTTCCCTTTTGTCCTGCTTCTTGGTTCTCTTCACTCTGTTGAGAGCCCAAGCGGGGTAACCACAGGCTGAGAGGGCATTTCGGACATGTTTTTCCTCTTTCTTCTTGCCCTCTGAGCTGGTGGGCACACCTTGAGCTCTGTGTTGTAAGGTTCTGATCACACCCAGCTTGTGCTGTAGTGGGTGGTTGGAACCAAAGAGCAGATACTGGTCCGTGTGTGTAGGTTTCCTATATACCTCTATTTGGAGTTTCCCGTCCTCTCCTCTGATCGTGGAACAATCAAGAAAGGCCAAGCGATTCTCCTTAGCGTCTTCTCTTGTAAACCTGATATGTGGGTCCACAGCATTGATGTGATCAGAGAAGGTTTCCAGCTCTTGTTTCTTAATTGTTACAAAAGTATCATCGACATAGCGGAGCCATAGTTTTGGGGCTATGCCTGAGAATGAGGACAGTGCCTTCTTCTCAAAGTGCTCCATGTACAGGTTGGCCACTATGGGAGAGACAGGCGAGCCCATGGCACAGCCATGAATCTGTCTGTAAAATTGTCCCCGTAATTGAAAGTAAGTGGTGTTCAGACAGATGTCCAACAGTTTACATATGTGTTCAGGTGTCAGTTTGGTCCTTTCCTGTAGGGTGGTGTCTTCCTGCAGTCTGATCCTCACTGCTGCTACTGCATCAGAGGTCGGGATGAAGGTGAACAGGGACACAACATCATATGAAACCATGAGGTCATCTGGGTCCAGTTGGAGATGTTTCACTTTATCCACAAAGTTGTGCGTGTTTTCCACATGATGTACCGAATTCCCCACAAGCGGAGCCAATATAGTTGTTAAATGCTTGGCCACATTGTAAGTGATGGAATCTGTGCTGCACACTATGGGTCTGAGTGGAACCTCCTTTTTGTGTATTTTTGGGAGGCCATAAATGCAGGGCATGGCTTCACCAGGATACAGTCTGTAATACAGAGGCCGGTCTATCGCTTCCTCTTTTTCCAGCCTTTGTAAACAGTCTATCACTTTCTTCTTGTAGCCACTGGTCGGATCTCTTTTCAAGCGCTCGTATGTGGTCGTGTCCTCGAGGAGGGTGTGGACTTTGGCTTCGTAATCAGCTGCGTTGAGAATCACAGTGCAACGTCCCTTGTCTGCTGGGAGGATGTTGATGCTATGATCTTTTTCCAGTGCTGAAAGTGCTTTTCTCTCTTCAGATGTGATATTTGAAGGCGGTGGTTTGGCACTCTTCAGGGTCGCTGTGACACGTAACCTCAGATCTGCAGCCTCCGATTCAGTCATTTTGTTGTTCCTAATTGCCGTTTCAGTGGCTGTGATGTAGTCCTCTGTAGGGATGTGTTTGGAGGTGACAGAAAAGTTGAGACCTTTAGAGAGCACCTCCTTTTCTGCCTGTGTCAGAACACGATCTGATAGGTTCTTAATCCAATTGTTTTTGCTGGTCGCTAATTTGTCTGTCTCAGTCCTAATGTCTAGCTCGACCTCACCTGCATTCTTTTTGTTCAAAAGAATGTTGAACTTCTTGATTTGGCGTTCTTTGCTCCTCTTGTGCTGTGCTTCTTGTGCTGTCTGTGTAAAATCCAGCACTCTTTTGAAAGCTTCTTCAGGGGGTATGCTGGTTAATTTCTCCTGTAAAGTTCCTGTTCTGTCTTTCAATTTATCAATTCTGACGTTGTTTTCCTGGATCCTTTCACTGAGCATCTGCATAAGGCTCCTTCTCCAAATCTTCTCTGCTCTGTGTCCTCTGACCGGTGATTTGATCTGCAGGCTCTTCGGGATCATGTTGTTCTGTCTGCATCTAAGATTGAACCTCAAGTGATTCCTGTTGTCTGCTAGTTTCCTGGCTACAGATTCGAGTTCCCGAACTAAATCCAAGGTTTTAGGCCCAAAATTCTTGGAAATATGTCGGTGTAATCCCTCATTCGTCCAGGCGTGTTCCATAGTAGAAAAAGCTTCAGTTGTAGTCATCTGGACTCAGTTTGAAAAAATAGACGTTTCGACTCTCATCCAAGAGTCATTGTCAATAAAATAATTTAGATCGAGAACTCCGATATTAATACTGTTCTGTGGTAAGACCCACCCATTGGGAGGAGCCTTCCTGAAGTAGAAGGAGTTGTTTGTTTCAACAGAAACTTCCCCCTTGTATCTACCGAGCTAGCCTATTCAGAATCTTAATGGGCTATTAGAATCCTCTTTGTCTTTGTGAGACCCTGGCTCAACCACCCTGAGTACCTGATTAGCATCTAAATGTCCTGGTCCTGGTCCTCTATCTTTCCAGGGGTTCAGTATACCATTATAAATAACAGGAAGATTAAACCTTAGCCCTCCATTTCTGTTTAAAGAAGGTCTTTCTTTTTTAACAAAAATAGCTTCCTTAACTCCTCTTTCAAACCATCTTTTCTCCCTGCTTAAAACCTTCACCTCACCGTCTTCAAACGAGTGATTAGAGGCTTCAAGATGGAGATGCACGGCACTCTGAGGTCCTGAACTTGTATTTCTTCTGTGCTGATAAAGCCTCTTGTGTAGAGGCTGTTTTGTCTCACCTATGTACCGTTCTTTACAGCTTTCTTCACTGCATAGGATCGAATAAACTACATTGCTCTGGAGCACTTTGAGAAGAAGGCACTGTCCTCATTCTCAGGCATAGCCCCAAAACTATGGCTCCGCTATGTCGATGATACTTTTGTAACAATTAAGAAACAAGAGCTGGAAACCTTCTCTGATCACATCAATGCTGTGGACCCACATATCAGGTTTACAAGAGAAGACGCTAAGGAGAATCGCTTGGCCTTTCTTGATTGTTCCACGATCAGAGGAGAGGACGGGAAACTCCAAATAGAGGTATATAGGAAACCTACACACACGGACCAGTATCTGCTCTTTGGTTCCAACCACCCACTACAGCACAAGCTGGGTGTGATCAGAACCTTACAACACAGAGCTCAAGGTGTGCCCACCAGCTCAGAGGGCAAGAAGAAAGAGGAAAAACATGTCCGAAATGCCCTCTCAGCCTGTGGTTACCCCGCTTGGGCTCTCAACAGAGTGAAGAGAACCAAGAAGCAGGACAAAAGGGAAACTGAACAGAGAAGGAAGGGTGTTTCTATCCCTTATGTGTCTGGCCTGTCGGAAAAACTGCAGAGAATTTTTAGACAACACGAAGTCCCTGTTTATTTTAAACCAGGAAACACTTTAAGACAAAAACTGGTTCACCCTAAGGACAAGTTGCCGACTCAAAAACAGAGCAATGTAGTTTATTCGATCCAATGCAGTGAAGAAAGCTGTAAAGAACGGTACATAGGTGAGACAAAACAGCCTCTACACAAGAGGCTGTATCAGCACAGAAGAAATACAAGTTCAGGACCTCAGAGTGCCGTGCATCTCCATCTTGAAGCCTCTAATCACTCGTTTGAAGACGGTGAGGTGAAGGTTTTAAGCAGGGAGAAAAGATGGTTTGAAAGAGGAGTTAAGGAAGCTATTTTTGTTAAAAAAGAAAGACCTTCTTTAAACAGAAATGGAGGGCTAAGGTTTAATCTTCCTGTTATTTATAATGGTATACTGAACCCCTGGAAAGGTAGAGGACCAGGACCAGGAAATTTAGATGCTAATCAGGTACTCAGGGTGGTTGAGCCAGGGTCTCACAAAGACAAAGAGGATTCTCATAGCCCATTAAGATTCTGAATAGGCTAGCTCGGTAGATACAAGGGGGAAGTTTCTGTTGAAACAAACAACTCCTTCTACTTCAGGAAGGCTCCTCCCAATGGGTGGGTCTTACCACAGAACAGTATTAATATCGGAGTTCTCGATCTAAATTCTTTTATTGACAATGACTCTTGGATGAGAGTCGAAACGTCTATTTTTTCAAACTGAGTCCAGATGACTACAACTGAAGCTTTTTCTACAATTACAAAAGGTGTTAATATTTCAAACGTCAATATGGTCGACGCTGCTCTGTCAGATCATTTCTGGCTCGTCTTTGACCTTTCAGTTTTTCCCAAACCATCGACTGGTCCTGCAGTTTTTCGGAGGCGATACATACATGATGGCTTAAGTCAGGGGTGTCCAAACGGGCCCCGGGGGCGTAATTCACATCGTGATACAATAATTCTTACAGAAGCATGCAGCGTTCCAATGGCATTTGGAGCCAAAAGGACCCTTTCCGACACAACAATTATGGTGTCAATGATCTAGAATATTATTAAAAATGTGTATTGACCATTTTGCAGTGAGCTGAAATGTGCAAGCCTAGCCCTTGGCTTTTGGTCAACTTTATTCACATTATTCCACCCTTTTGCCTCTTTTTTGCCACGGCTCAGCACTTTCGTATAATGACGCTTCCGATAGAGCGGGAAATATATTCGCTTGAAGGAATAATAAAGGATTTTTGGCGCGCAATATGAGTCTCATTTCCTCGTGGCGTGGACAGCCGAGTAGTTCTCCCACATGTCAATCATTCTGCACACCAGCAGGCTCGTTCCCAGCATAACAGCACGTTTCCCTGGCTGCACATGCGTGGTTGATACACCGGTGTGTTTAGCGAGTTCCTTCATTGTACAACAAAAAATTATGACAGAAAGACTGTGTACTACGTCAGATGGCGGCGCTCAGGACTACTTCCAGAATATGGCGAAAATGAAAGTCTATTTCTGAACAATCAGATCCAGTGGTATACGTCAGATACATCTGTGACATGTTCTGAACAAATCTGGAACAATCCGGATCCCGTATCTGTAAATTTCACTTTTAGCCTACAATATCTAGTTGTTGTCTCCAACAAATCGTAGTATAGCCTGAGGAAAATACATAAACACTATAAATGGAAATGAAATTACATAAATGTGTAAAAATGTATTTTGTCTTTGATAAACATATTTGAAGTACTATTTCACGTAAAATGTATGAGAACCTATCTAGAGGCTTGATTCTATTTCAAGATTTGGGTTCTGAAAGCTGAGTGGCTGCTTGCGCTGTCAGTCAATGCCTGGGTGGGTTCTGCGCCAGAAGAAAGAGTCAGAGCAAGAATAGGAGAATCTCTCTCTTGTCTTATACTTGGACATGAAAGGACAGACAAAGAGACGCTGTGTCGTCTTAGATTTCTCAATCAAAGTGGGACATATTAACGGCTCCTGGGGGAGTAACAGTCAAAGCCTGTCTTTGCATTAGCCAAAGGCTGCTAACAGGCTAATATTAGCTGAAATGGACCACTGAAAGTGACTTTTAGATAAGAGTTAATTTTCCAGTGTTTTTGGCATTGTCAGCAGTGTTCAACAACACAATTTACGTTTTGTGCAAGTTATTTTTCAATAAATTCATAAAGCTCCAGTTTAAAATAGTCTAATAGTGATTCAGACTGAGTTTAGCCATGGTTTAAAACTAAATAACTAAATAATTACACATTTAAATACATGTTGGCAATTCTATGTTGTTTAAATACGGTATTTACATTGCATGCTGATGATTCTGAGGTTGAACACTTGGTGGCAATAGACAGATATTGATCTTTTTTCAAATATGAATTGCTCTAAAATCAGTGAGTCTTTCTGTTTGTATGTGCTGAGGGCTTGTACGTATTTAAGGCATATTTGGTTATTTTGCTTAAGTCTGATCATAAAATGTACTTGTTCCAAATGTTTCACAAATGAACACAAGAAATCCACTGCAGAGAACTGGACCAGGATTTATCTTTTGACAGTAGCGTGAGTTCAAACAAATGTATTAGTGTTAATGCTTTGTCTGCACTATATTTATTCTACCGGTGTGTGGGGGACATGTCCAGTCATGTGGACTCAGCTCATCTGGCTGATCGTACAGTGTATGTTGTGCTTGGAAATATTAAACTTTATTTCTGTATTGTCCTCTAATAGCCCTTGTTGGGACCTGTGATTGTTCTAGATAATTGTGTTTCTTTGAAGTGAGCTGGACTCTGCACTGCATCCTCCACACAGTAGTGAATGTACACTTGGCCACACAACAAAGACACAATGACATTTTACATTCTCAATGTGCACCAATCTACACAATTGTACATATCAAACTCATTTTATTTTATTTAACACATTATTATTTACTAATGCATTAATCAAAGGATAAATGTTGTCTGTCTGTGTCCCACAGTTTGTTATAAATAAATCCTAAACCCTCCACATCAAAACTTCTAAGTTGAGGACAAAATGTATTCCTACCACTCCTTATTCAAATTTAATCTCTCTGAAGTGAAACTTCAGTATCTCACGGTAAAATGACTGGCTCTGATGCGGTAATTACCATGGAACATTTACCCAAATACCAGGCGAGAAAGGAGGAGAGGAGAAATACATATTATAGTTGGTAAATATGATATAATAATTTTTATGTTATGACTTAATATCTTATATAAATCGTTTTGTTTTACAGCAGCTGAGCATGTTGTTTGTCCGGCAGCTGTTAAGCTAAGTTATGAGGTGACCAGTGAGTAGAACATCCAAACAGACACAGCCTCAGTGGACAGACGACAGGAAGAACATCTTTAAGTGCTTGATGGAGAGAAGCAGCTGCAGATCAGCTCTGACAAAGCTCTGATACAGTGTGTGTTTTTAATGAATGCATTCATCACACAGTCCTTGGAATCAGAATCAGAAAAAGGTGTATTGCCATTGTCAATGAACAAAATTCACAACACAGGAACTTGTTTTGGTGTTTCAGTGCAACATAAAACATTGAACAATAAAACAACCTATATCAGTCAAAAAGATAAACTATTTAAATATGCTATGTGAAAAAAAAAAAAAAAAGGAGCTGATAATGGGCTCCCACTTGAGGTCCTGAGTGATGGTGGTCCTGAGAAAACATAGGAAGCCTACAGTGAGTGAGGGGGGGTGACTTTCCTGAAGTCCACGATCATCTCCGCTGTCTTCTGGGCGTTGAACTTCAGGTTGTTACCGCTGCACCAGGACACTACCCGGTCCACCTCCGTCCTGTAGACAGACTCCTCCCCATCCAATATGAGCCCGATGATGGTGGTGTCGTCCGTAAAACTTGATCAGTTTTACGGAGTCATGGCTGGAGGTGCAGCAGTTTGTGTACAGGGAGAAGAGCAGGGGAGAAAGTACACAGCCCTGTAGAGCTCCTGTTCTGATAGTCCCAGTGTCTGAGACATTCTTCCCCAGCCGCACGCACTGCCTCCGATCCGTCAGGAAGTCTGCTTACATCCTGTTCCTGAACAGTGAGAGTAGTGGGCGATGTGGGGGGGGGATTGGGTAGGCAGAGGTGGCCACAGTGGGGGAAGAGGCGTCAAACCTGCAGTAGAAGGTGCAGAGTTACCAGTTTTCCAGTTTTCGGTTGTCAGCAGAAGAGGGGGGGAGGCAGAAGGGAGGCGGGGTTGTTGTTAAACTGCTGCTTCAGATGCGTATTGTACTGAAATCTAGCGCTCGACACCTCCCTGCTAAATCCATACTTTGCATCTTTGTAGCGCTCTCTATCACCAGCCCTGTGCGCTGCCTCCTTCTGCTGCCTTAACTGCCTCAGTTTTGGTGTGAACCAGAGTTTATTGGTGTGTGATAGTATAATGCTGTCCTCACAGAATCGAATGTATGATATCACAGTGTACTCATCCAAACTATCTGTGGCAGCTTTGAAAACCTCCCAGTCTGTAATGTCCAAACATGCACGTAGCTCCTCCACTGCCTCATTGTCCACTTCTTAGAAGTCCTCACTACAGGTTTGGAGAGCTTCAGCCTCTGTCTGTACGTGGGGATCAGGTGAACCATGACGTGGTCTGATGAGCCCAGCGCGGCTCGGGCCACGACGTGGAAGGCGTAGCTGACTGTTGTGTAGCAGTCAGCTATGCCTTCCACGTCCAGCGTGTTCTACTCTCTGGTCGGGACTTTACATCATAAGGTAAGCTCAAAATGAATAATAATGATAAGAACACAAGTTTGAGGCAACTGATTTGGTGATTGTGGGCGTCACAAAATAAAAATAATTGATTTTGAATTTATTTTCTTATAGTGAACTTTACTTGGCTCATTTGAGCTTCTGTTTTTCACACTAAAGGGGCAGTGTTTTTTGTGTCAGATGTGATTAAGGCTGCACAATTTTGGAAAATAATGTATTGCGTTTGCTAATAGATAGAAGTATGATTCTGTTTAGAGTGCACATTTTCTTTCCAGAAGCAATACAAATTGAGAGAAGACAGAATTATGAAGCGATAAAGATTTTAGAACATACGTAAAGTGGTAAACGGGCCACTCACATGGCATTTAGGGCACGCCACGAGGAAATAAGACTCAGATTTGGCACCCAAAAATCGTCCATTCCACCTTTAAGGAAAAATATGGACTATTTTGTTTTTCAGAAACATGCAGGGGAAAGAGAACTGTGCTTTTCTCAACACTGGATTGAAACATTTTTGATTTTTCTGCTTCTTCCGCTGATGTGAAACTTTGACCGATCAGCATGAAGTATTTTTTTTAATATCCCTGTGGCGTTTGGCAAGAAACTTTATTCATGTGAAGAAGTCAATTCAGACTGAGACGCAGATCAGTCTAGTGTCACCCAGGTTAGAGGACTTTCTCTTTCAGAGGACATCTTATAACTGCGCCAATTAAAATTATTATTTGATTACACTATATTGTGCAGCCCTCTTTGTGATGGGAGATCCTGGAAATGATGGTTGGGGAAATATTTTGAAACTATATTTTTGTTTTTTACAGAAGCTGAATGTGTCAAGTCAGTGAGATGGATAAGTGGACAGAGAGAGGCGTGTGTGCGCTCTCAGCAGATGCACAAGTGCAGAAAAGACACAACATCTGCCCCTGGACCATGGGCAATAATGTCTGCTTCTAGTGCAAAAGTGTGGGCTCAAATACTTTCACTGTATTTGTTCTTTGGGAGTGTCTTAAAGGGTAGGCAGAAAGAGTAAGAACTTATAAAACACATACGATTCCACATTAAGGACAGGATGTGAATGAAAAAGAACATAACCCCTACCCCTTTCTCTTCGCAATCAAAGACATCCTAAGAAACTCTGTTCGAATTAAGAATAAACTTTCATCATATTTTATTTACATTGAAAGCTAAATTTGATAATATGTATAAGAGTTTTTATGTTCATTTTTTGTTCAGCTTGTGTACACCAACAACTGACAAAAGACAGTTTGTAGTAGTTTCTCCCACTTTTTACTGACAAACATACAACGTAGGTTTTTTTCTTTGTTAACCTTGATTAACTGTATCAGCTGTGACCAAGCCAAGGCACAGCCGTGTTTCATCTCTTGAACTGCATTCTTGTTTTATTTTAAGTAGTTATGTTCATGTGTAGCTTGAACTTGAAACTTAAAACATTCCATTTTATGTTAATTATGGCGATCATATGGTAGATGTTGGAGGAAGTGTCTGGGGTATGGAAAGTCTGGGAGTCCCTGCTTAGACTGCTGCCCGCCCCCGGAAAAGCAGAGGAAGATGTTATTTAATTTAATGTTTAACTTATTTGATACGAGACATGGTCAGCCTCATTCTACTATATAATAGTCATTATATATGCATAGGTTTCAGAATGACACAAAATTAGGACCATTGATTAGAGCTAAATATCCTATATTGAATGGAAAAATGTTCCCACAATATTGCATATAACAGGAAGTTGAAACCATGAGGGAGTCCAGCAATTAGTAATGTTGGCATCATCTGTCACTTTTAAAAATGATGAGTGGTTGTGACTGCTGTATCTGCACCGAGACATGAGCCCCTCCTCCACCCAAATGTGTCCTGTGTGGCCTGAGCACAGATAGAAGCTCCTGGCTTTTTATCATGCTTCTGTTTATTTAAACTTTGTGAAAGTAAAACACCATTTAGCTCTGACTGTCTGCATTTAAAAGCTTTGAATCATCGTCGTGGAAGAACATCGCACTGTTTCCACCAACAGTGCACATATAATTAAGCTGCATATTTCATATTGAATTGTTTAGCAGTGATTTTCTCAGTGAATATTCCACCTATCAACATTATTCAAAAATTGTAGCATAGTTGTCTCTCTTAGATCGTAAAATGTCTCGCAACATGGAAGCTTCTAAACTTCCTTCTTTCTTTCTTTAACATAGAAAATACTTTAATACATTTGGTTAAGGTCGAATTCAACCTGTTAAGTATAATGAAAAATGCAAACTCGTATGAGCAGGATCGGAGAAGATCCTATTATATTAGAGCAGATCCAAAATGAGATCTTAAAGGTATTTGGGGATATTTTATGTATATGCCAGGAATAAATACACAGACTCCAGATATTCCCGGATAAAAAGGGCGCCCCAGCACCCTTAAAGGTTGAATGGACGATTTTTTTGGCCCAAATCTGAGTCTTATTTCCTCGTGGCGTGGACTGCCGATTAGTCCTGCCACGTATCAATCATAAAATGCACCTACTGCTCACCTGAAGCCATGTGCGGCTCGTCCCCACGTTTGCCCGTGTCTAAGCGCATTGATCTATCATAATATAGTTCCCTCAGTGTACGGGACAAAATGAAGACGGAGAAAGACAGTTCGAGCTGACTCAGAAGAAGACGGAAGTCTACGAGAGACGAGAGATGCGATGCGATCCGTTGCGCTAATAAACAAACGCACGTGTGTGTTGTATCAGTCCGCACGGTGGAGTGCGCATGCGCAATTTCCGCCTGCGTTCTCAAATCGCCGAAAAATCGTCCATTGCGCCTTAACATGTGCCTGAAAACACATGTAAAACTGGGCATTTCCAGCACTATCAGGGCTAAAACGCATAATTGACGATACACATTTTGTTCTGCCCCAGCCTAACCCTGATCATAAAGGCCCTGGCCTGAAACTATTGTAATAATTGGGACTTTGGAAAACATTGCTCTAACAGATGATCATTCCTCAAGCAGTGGTGGGCCATCAGGGCCAGCGAGGCCTTCTCTGCTAGCCTAAACATAATGAGAATATAATTAAAAATATATATTTAATTTCCCACAAATATTTATTAAATGATTCCCCAGAGTATGAGTTATACTCTTCATTTCATGGCTTTCCTCTTGGTTGCACTGCTTCCAGCCCCAGGTTGAGATTTGGAGGGCTGGTCTTTATGTTAGATCTTTTATCCAATCATATTCAGCCAGTGGTGCACAGTGGCAGAGCGGTTAGCGCTCTTGCCTTCCAAGAAGGAGATCATGGGACCACTGTCCAGAGTGTACCCAACCTAAGGCCCAAAGTCACTGGGATAGGCTCCAGTCACCCCCCTAATGGGAAAATGCGGTAGAAAATGAATGAATATTCAGCCATCATGTGTTGCCACGGGTCTAAAATCTGCCCTCAGGCCTTCAGAATCAACAGTGAGGGCGCTTGTACCTTAAAGAGAAAGGAAATGAAAGTTTAGTGTCAACGAGACTCCAAAGTACGGCTGGGCACTTATAAGCAATGTTGCTTTGGAAAACTTTTGGGGACGAGTGGATCTACAGCTCAACGAACAAGTGCGCAGGGCAACAACGGAGCGGGCAACGGAGCGAGCAACAATGAAAAGGTAAAAAAAAATAGGGAAATATTGCACTTAGTTGAGCTGTACTGTATTGTACTCTTCCCCTGCAATTCTCTGAACAGAAATGTCAATTTCAAGGTGACGCAACGCCTGGTTAAACTGCATTTCTGTCTAAATGTATAGTGTCTAGAGCCATGGCATCATAATGATGGTGATAAGAGGTGGATTAATTCGGTGGGACTGTGTATGACCTCACTGAAGGCCCAAGCCCCAGAACCACAGCCCGAAACTTCTTGGATGATATATATATACATATATATATATATATATATATATATATATATATATATATATATATATATATATATATATATATATATATATATATATACAGGGTTCAGAATAAGCGGTATCGCATTGCAAAATGCGACGCAATTTCTCTCAAATGTGATGCATTCGTCAGAAAAAAGTGCTTTTGTATCGCAGCTTTTGCGATACAAAAATGTGTGTTCAATTGTATAACCAAAGCACCTAAAAAGCACTGATCACTCGTCAATCGATCGTCAATAACAGCATGACACACTTGACGGGTCCCGCTGCTGTCACAGATCGCGCGTACGAAAACTGCTGAGCTGGAGGAGCCGCCGGGAGCGCGCGATGAGGCGATGAGGCGCTTTACGAGCGCCGCGTCTCGCTGATCTTACATAGTTATGTATGTTCCCGTTCTCACACATAACTATGTGTGACATGTAGTTATTGTGTATCATGTAGTTATTGTCGTGAGATCAGTGAGATGCGGCGCTCGTAAAAACCCTCGTCGCCTCCGCGCGCTCCCGTTTTCACCCCGAGAACCCCGAGGATGTGGAGTTCAAAGGGTCAAACTCACTCATGTCCAGGACAAAACCAAAATGTGTTGTGTGTGTAAGAGAAGTTATTCTAATACAAACAGTTCATCGTCATGACGACTCTGGTGGTGATATGTAACTTGTGAGTGTAAAGACAATATGTAAATGAGACTCATGCAAATAGTCATCTGATGATGATGATATGGAAGAAAGTTGTAAATAAGGCCATCTGACTTGGCGTTGAATTAATTTGTTCAACAACTAATTTTATTTGCAAGTTTTCTATTATAGTATATAAAATTAAGTGTTAAAAAAGTTCATTTGTTAAGAGTTTTTTTTTTTTAATAGAATATTTACAAATACATTTGAAATGAATAATCTTGTTATATCAATGGAAAATATTGATTGTTAGTTACTTTTGTGTTTTGCTATGCAATTATCAAATTGCTATACAAATTTGAAAAAAATTGCGGATTGTGTAGCAGCGCCGCTATACATACATTGAAGCTCAATTTCAGAGGGACAGGTGTAAAAAAAATCTCAAATTGCTTATCACACTGCGTTATCAGATAAACACTCATAGGGCTCAAACAGATCGGCTTAATGCTGAGGCAGTAGGGCTTTTCTGTGGTCTCTTTCTCTGTCCGTGTTCTTCACACGTGTCCTATTGTTGTTTCCAAAAGCGGGAGGCTCTTACCTATGGCCGACAGAGCGACTGTGGTATGGCAACGCAAAGTGGCATTGATGAAAGGAATTGTTAAGGGAGGAAACATACGATTCCAATGGATTGCTAAACATAGAACTGATTCCCAAGTGGAACTGTTTCTCGATACCCATCCCTACGTCTGAGGTCAGAAGAAGGACGAGGGACACTTGTACTCCAGCTCCAGCTGGCTCTTCTCCATACGTCTCTTTAAAGCCTGTGTGATGCTGCTCTCATCACTGCGGCCTTTGAACAAACATTGATGAGGAAACTCAAAGAGCTCTCAGCCACAGAAGCAGCACAAGAAACCAGACATAAAAGACTGTTCACCTTGCAAAGCGATCGTGTGGAGTTTAACATTAAAAAAGTTGTCAGCAGTGGTCCTACACTCCCGTGTGTCACGGTTTGTGTTTAGCAAAGACAAGTTTCTAATTAAAGCAGCTGCACTTTAAGTTAAGGTTACATGTGTCGGATGAGATATTTCTGGAACGCACTGTTGTTCTCTAACTATGAGCAAATGAGAGCAGAGGAGTAGATCATGAAGCTTTTTAATGAACTCTGTTTCAGCCTAATGTCAAAGCATGTCCCAGAGGCTGTATCAGATGAGCTGGGGGTGTTTAGTCTGAGGATACTCACAGCTGCAGATTATGTCAAGAATTTGCAGTTTGAATGATGCAAGTGAGGAGAGGCTGAGGAGAGTCGAACACAGCCTGCACCAGCCTCTGTGAAGAGTACTAAATGGAATATTAGTTATGGAAATACTGCTCTGGGTCATTTGGTGCACACACAGTGAGTATGCTGTTAACAGAGACATCTCTCCTCTGTTGTAACATTAGCATTAGCATTAGCATGCTGTATACATACAGACAGTGTTTGTGTGCGCTCTGGGAGGCTCCGAACTCGCTTTTGTTAAACTCTTTTCATGCTCCATGAGACGACGGGTGCTGAGGTAATTTCACACCTGACAGGCCTTTTGCCGGATCTGCCGACCGGCGCCGAGCCCTGTGGGGTTGCCATGGAGACGAGGCGCGAGCTGCTGCCTGTGTCAGAACGTTAAGTGAGTGTTTAACATTGGGCTGTGGCAGCAACAGCTGAATGTGTCTGAGGACAGTAACACACACACACACACACACACACACACACAGAGACTGTCTCACACACACACACACACACAGAGACTGTCTCACACACACACACACACACACACTCACACACACACATATGAAGACTGTCTCACACACACACACACACACATATGAAGACTGTCTCACACACACACACACATATGAAGACTGTCTCACACACACACAAACACACACACACACACACACACAGACTGTCTCACACACACACACACACACACAAAGACTGTCACACACACACATACACACACACAAAGAGTGTCACACACACACACACACACAAAGACTGTCACACACACACACACACACACAAAGACTGTCACACACACACACACACACACAAAGACTGTCACACACACACACACACACACAAAGACTGTCACACACACACACACAAAGACTGTCACACACACACACACACACACACAAAGACTGTCACACACACACACACACAAAGACTGTCACACACACACACACACACACACACAAAGACTGTCACACACAAAGACTGTCACACACACACACACAAAGACTGTCACACACACACACACACACACACACAAAGACTGTCACACACACACACACACAAAGACTGTCACACACACACACACACACAAAGACTGTCACACACACACACACGCACACACACACACACAAAGACTGTCACACACACACACACACACAAAGACTGTCACACACACACACACACACACACACACAAAGACTGTCACACACACACACACACACAAAGACTGTCACACACACACATGACTGTTTGCGACAGTTCAGAGGGTTTGACACGCTGAACACCCGTCTACAATCCTCCCCTCCGCGATCACACATCCACTGAACTAGTAATTGGAAGTTCATTTAGAGACATGAACCTGCAGCATCAGTGAGGGGTCCCAGGGGCCAGAAGGAAACCTTAGGGTTTTAAAGCAGAAGCGACGGAGGTTCAACCGAATCGTGATTCACGCAGGCTGTAACAATTCCTGACAGAAATGACGCCCAGTGGAGAAAATCAGAGGTGCTCAAATTGCAAGTAGTAAATTAATATTATAATAATAATAAAATAATATTTTCTGGTCTCCTGCCTATTTAACAGTCTTTCTGAATCTCCTCGATAACTGACATTTTCTTCTACTGTTTATGATCCATAAATCAACTCCAGACTCAAGACTGTGAATTTCTGCCGTCTAATCACAATCAGTACAACTTCTGTCGAGACCAGGAAGTTTACAGGCCAGCTAGACATGCTTATAGTAAACTGTGTGTAGTTCCCTCTGCAGCCAGTAGATAACACTTAACACAAGCAGTCCAGTGTTAAACAGCAGAGATCCAAATGTTAATTTAGTTTTTTTTTGGTGTATATATATATATATTTTAGATCTAAACATGAAATGCCAAACTAAAGGTGCTCATGATACAAATAAACAAATAAATAAGCATGTAAAATGTGGACTGTTAAATATTATGTCAATATATGAGTCCACCATACCCAGTCATGTTAACTCAGATGGCCAGGATGGCCGAGTTGGCGGTGTGGCAGTGATCTCACATGTGTTTCCTCCTTTCCATTGATCTCCTGATCCCTCTTCAGAGTTATTTAGCCAACTTCTCTGACTTATTAGAGTTAGACTGGGAAAAGACAGTTGTAGTCAGAGATTTTCAACATTCACCTAACGACTGCCTCAGGCTACGTTCACACTGGTATGATGAGCAATTCACATTTTTATTACATTTTTTTATGTGGATGTTCACATTATAAAAACATGCAGTTGCCCTTTGTCTCTGGTTTGAACAGAATGTAGCTTGATGTGGCCCATATTTGCACAAGAGATCACAATGTCCCACACTGCGTTTACGGAAGTAAACATGGATTTACCTTGAACATTTTTTTAGGATTTTCTGCTGGAGCAAAACTGGAGCAAAACATTTCATAATCCAAATTATTTTAGGTTTAAGTTTAGAAGGAAAATGGCAAGGATTTTGGCTCTGGCAGTTTAAGGGGCACTTGCTGCAAGGTCTGTTGAGAGGAGTGTGTGGATGAAGAGCTGAAGCCAGGAGTGGTGGGACATTGATGTGAGCCGTTTCACAGACACAGATTATTTAAATAACTTTCAGATGAACAGGAAAACATACACTTACATCCGTGAGCATATTTCTGCAACTCTCACAAATCAAAGCACAAATTTCCCCTGACCCTGGCAACAGGTGCTTGTTTATGTACCGTTTCAAACCTTTTTGGGATTGCTATTAGATGTATCTGCAGTTAACGGGAAGTAAATGTGGCTGTGCGGTCAGGAGAACAGACAGAGGAGCCTATGCCTGTGTCTGATGATTTTATGGGAGAATGTTGTGGAGCAGTGAGGTCAGGCGGAGTGCTTACATGCCCAGAGACACTCTTCATAATTAGCTTTGGCACTCTGTCAGGCCTTATTTAAATACAGATCAGTGTCTATGCAAACCTGCGCCGCGGGCTTCAGTCCTCTCACTATTCCTCTTTTTCACTTAAACCCAGCTTAACATCTCCAGTGTTTGGGCCACCTCCATCAACTGCCCACACGCATCACCACAGCAGGACCTCTGTTCTTGATATGTATCTGTTTCCACTCAGCACTGCACATGAAGCAGCTCCTTCTGATCAGTAGGACTGGATTCACACATGACTTATGTCTATGTGGTTGTTGGGTATGATGTCATAACTCTTACTTCAGGGTCCAGCCATATTCATCATAACGGCAGTTTGCATTAAAAAAAAAAACTCATCTTTTTTCTATGGTGTGAAAACTTTCTGTTCCCTAATATTCATTACATGAAATCTTCCTCCACTTGTTCCTTTTAGGGGTTGAGGGTGATTGTATGCCATCCCAGTTACTTTGGGCCTTAGGTGGTACACTTTTCCCTAATTTGTTAATTAGGAAATTCAGACAAATTGTCTTTTTCTGCTGTTTGTGTCAATGGAACTCTGCACATTCAAACCTGAAGTGTATATTTTCTGAAAGTGCATTCTTTCCTGTTAGCTTTTACTACTGAGTTGCTAAGGCAAACGCTAGAACATCACAGTAAAATGCATTGTGGGTAATGTACTTACCTGAAGACGCACATCACTCCACATTTGCTTGATGCGCTGAAAGAAGCCCGTGGTGAAGTGCAGATTAAACAATTGTAAAGAAATGAGACATCCTGTAGACTTCAGCAGCCTGTCGTGAACGTGTAGTATGTAGCCACTGATCACATGACTGGATCCCGCCGCCTTTCTTCAGCCTCAATCCTATTGGATGTCCACAACTGAGCTCCACATATCATGTGCTGAAATGGTCATGAAAGGTTTGCACCAGGCTTTGAGGGACCAGGCTAGTGATACTAACAAAGGAACAAAGGTTTCAAAGGTCAACTTCTGGACTACAACTTTTTAAACATGACCTGAATTTACACTAAATTGCCACCTTGTCACATGTTTACTACTAGTTTGGGGTCGTTGGGGTCTCTTGTCATTACACACCTGAGATAATTAGCATCGCTGAAGTTCAAGCCGATGGCCAGCATTAAGAGGAGAATAGGTGTTTTGGTGTTCCTCTCGCATTTACAGGGACAATTTGTATTCCTTGCGAATTTTTTACATCAAGTTAATGTTAATGTTCTGTTGGACCATTTGAGACATTCATCTGAGCTGAATCCTGCTGGCCTCCAGACTTGGAGTGCATTACAAACTGCCTTGACATATTCCTGTCAGGGTCAGTCCAGCCTCATCGCTTGCTGCGCTTTGTGTTGGTGAATCAGAAAGCTTTCCTCACCCAAACTGTGGCCCTTCTGCGGCGCCAGGCTCTCCAGATCTGCACAAACATGACAGGCCGCCCCAGCTCCGACAGAGTAATTGTCTTGGCATTGGCATTGGCGACATTTCACTTGTTCATAACGAGAGCGGTCAGCAAACAGAAGGGTGCCGTGATGGGGAGGGCGGAGCGGGGCCAGAATGAAAGAGCGCTAAATTGGTCTGAGATATATCACCAACACAGCCGTCCTTTCAACTGGCGTGTGGGAGGGAGGCATTAAATATTCAGTCATTTTAAAACATGACCACTGCTCTGGATAGATAATGAGCGTCCTGAATGCGGCCGCCACACTCTGCACCCGCCCCAGCGTTCATGATAACTTTGCTCCAACGTGTGAAGCGTACGTGGACTTTCAAATACTTTCTGTAATTAGCCGCTCTGAAAGAAGGCAATCCTGTTCACACAAAGGCGGGTTTGATCTGCCCTGAGCGGCTATCGGCAGGTCCAGCTCGGGGGGAAGTGCCAGAAGAGTATGCCGCCGAAGGTGGTCCAAAAAGTGGTCCTTATCAAATAAATAAAATTGTGTTTCCCATAGAATAAACTGTTTTGACCTACACATTTGAATCTTGGAGAGAAGTAACCTGCATTCATAATGTATGATTAAAGGTGCACAATGTAACTTTTGTGTGGAGGGTCCACCATCTGATGTGTCAGTGGAGATGATTGTTTTGCTTGGAATATTTTATACAGTATGACATACGACATTCCACATCATCATGACAGAAATGTACAAATGTAAAAATTTAGATTTGTTGATCTAAACTACCCCAGATTACAGGAAATGATATCCGTTTTGTTAAAAATCCCCTGCTACAAAATCAATTCAGAATCCTAATCACAGACCCTTAATTAATGGGCTGATTTCTACAAAGGTCTTGGAAAAAGTACCCATTATTATGCTATTTTTTATCCAATATTATGCTATTTTTTTACCCAATATTATGCTATTTTTTACAGCAATTACAAATTCAGCTAGAGTCACTCCTGGGTACAGCCCCTTTATTAAATAATAAGAAGAATGCATTTGTTAAGATGGAGTTCTAACACCAAATCCTCATGATGGAACTCCTGAGTCATTCTCTACAAACGACTATCTCCTAAATCAGTTGTTCAGTTCACTTCTACTGTTTGGTTAATTTAGAGTCAATGTTATACTCATTTTCTCCCCCTAAGGGTTAATCTTTGTGTATAATCTCTATAGTAATGTTGGGGTCCTATTTTATGGTATGGTTTGTATATGGTGGAATTTAGAAGGATGAAATATATATATATATTTAAGAGATCTTCAGTGAGAAAAGTGTGAGAACCATTGTAATAAATAATCAGCTCTGTCTATGGTACTTGCAACCATACAGATTATGATTTTAATTTAAAGGCTATCAATTATCCAGTCCTACTTATATAGTGGTCTTTGGAGATTGTATAAGAGTTACAGATTCACAATAAGATAAGTGAAAAACGTGTACGTTAATTGTAGAGGGAGAAGAGGAATTTTCTCTTTCCACAGTCACATCAAGTTAATGAGTTCAAAGTGGCCCCAATGGTCAGGACATGAGGAGTCGTTCTATCAATCCCGCACACATGAAGCTCTGTGCTGGCCTGTGCTTTCATGGCAGCAACATCAGTTATGTGGGAACACTGCTTAAAATGAATGTCATTCAATTTCATTTTGCAGAGCTGACCATAGGTACATATTTTTAATTCCACATTTTAATATAGTGACACGGTCCACAGAATCTACTTATTCGGAAGATGAAACAAATTTACATAAAGTTTTTTCAAATAATAAATAATTTCTGTTAATAATATTATTGTAACAGATAATGTCAATGTAACAGAGACTGTTCTTTGGAAATAATGTGTTAGTTTTCAATGTTTATTTCTCGAATCGGGACCGTCTGCACCTACAGATGCCCACGTCAGCACCAGCGGCAGATCGCTAAGTGCCGGCGTTTGTAGTTTTGTAATGTTCAGTGTTCAGTTCTGGTTCTGGGTCCAGGCTGGTCTCAGCTCGCCATCAAGTTAATCCTTCGTTCTGGTACCCCACTGGGCACACCTGGCCTGCGATCAATAAACAGGTCCATCAGTGTAATACCAAACATTTAGCTAGCTTCTAGGTTCTTTGGTTCATCTCTTTAAATTACAAGTAATGCAGTAAATACTTATTACATTCAGTTGTACAAATACATTTAAATAAACACTTGAATAAATACCTGTTTAGATAAATAATCTCTTGGCATGGCAATGAATATATATATATCAATAATCAAAGCAATATGCATCACAACAAGAAGACACAGACAGACAACTCAGACAGACTCACCAAATTCCACGTTTTCCTGCGCGCTACGAGTCCAGCATCAGCTGCGGTTGATAAAGCGTCTATTAACATACACAAGTTTAAAACCGGCGACATTTACGATGATTAAAAAGCGGGTGTTTGTTGCAAAGCGTACCTGGTTCAGCCGTCCTGTCGCCTCTCCCAACACCGTGCCCGGAGAGGCACACAGGAAGCTGATATTGAACCGGCAAGCGCGTGATTGGCTAAAGTGACGCAGTGCGTGCGTGACGCACAACATATGTAAACCACGTGACAAGAAGGGGTATTGGGAGTTGTAGTTTTTTTTCCTATTTGCAATAAAAGTACGTGGGTTACATCAATGTGGTCGATGCTGCTCTGTCTGATCATTTCTTGTCTTCTTTGACAAGTCTGTTTTACCCAAACCACCAGCTGGTCCTGCAGTTGTTCAGAGGAGACACATAAATGATGGCACAGGTGCACTGTTTAAGGAAATGATCAACTTTGAAAATGTCTCATGTTCTAATGTAAATGATTTGTTGAACTCTGTTACATCTAGTGTTTTGAATGTTCTAGACACCATTATGCCCCTATGAAGGGTAAAATGGTTAAAAAATAAGCCGAAGGCGCCATGGAGAGATTATGATTTGGTCAGGACACAGAAAAGGGAGTGCCACCGGGCCAAACAGAAATGGCGCAAGTCAGAGCTCCAGGTTTAAAAACAGATTTACAGACATAAGTTGTACATGTGCAACCTAATTTTATGTAGAACAAGCTACAGTAACAACTCACGTGTCCTGTTTTCCACACTAAACGGATTAACAAACCCTCCAGCTCAGCTGCCGTTAGAACTAATGTCCACATCCAAGTGTAATGAGTTTGCATTATTCTTTAATGACAAAGTTTATGGCATCAAAAATGCTATAAATCCCACAATCCAAAAAATTACCCTAAAACCACGTAGACACTTAGAGCTAACTCACTTTACACCTGTAACTGACAAAACTGTCCAGGAGATAATCACCAGTCTGAGTTCATCTACATGCTGAATCCATGTGTTACCCACCAGATTTCTAAAGTCTGTGCTGAACAGTTTGTTTGAAGCGGCATGTTAACTATGTGAGTTAACGTGTCGCTTCAGTCTGGAACATTCCAAATGTCTTTGAAAACTGTGGTCATAAAGCCTCTCCTAAAGAAGAGCAGTCTTGATGCCGCAGTACTGATTCATTACCGGCCCATCTTTAATCTGCCATTTTGGGGCAAACTCCTAGAAAAGGTTGTTTACAACAGCTCACAGATTTCCTCTTATAAACAACTCATTTAATGTTTTTCCATCAGGTTTTAGACCTCATCACAGCACTGAGACTGCTCTTGTCAAGGTGACAAATGACATCCGAACACTGACAAGGGCAAAGCCTCAGTCTTAATTCTGTTAGATCTGAGTGCTGCTTTTTGTCAATCATGGGGTCCTTTTACAGAGACTAGAGGACTGGGTGGGCATCACTGGCACTGCCCTAAATTGGTTAAGGTCCTATCTGGAAGACAGGAAGTACTTTGTTGAAATTGGTAACTGTGTCTCAGACCACATGCCCCTAACCTGTGGGGTGCCCCAAGGGTCAGTCCTGGGACCCCTTCTGTTCAACCTCTACATGCTGCCGTCAGTTGATACACAGCGAAAATGTGTTCAATCACAATTATGCAGAAGACACTCTATGTTGCACTGACGGCAGGTGAAGATGGACCAGTGGATTCACTGATCCAACAGATCAGTGTGTGGATGCAAAACAACTTTCTCCAGCTGAACTCAGACAAGACTGAAATCATCGTCTTTGGCCACAGAAACAAGGAGAAAGTGTTTGCAGACACCTCCAGAGTCTCCCTCTAAAA
The DNA here is from genome assembly GCF_026437365.1 of Eucyclogobius newberryi. Classification (NCBI taxonomy): domain Eukaryota; kingdom Metazoa; phylum Chordata; class Actinopteri; order Gobiiformes; family Gobiidae; genus Eucyclogobius; species Eucyclogobius newberryi. The sequence continues at coordinate 9,945,464 of NW_027315735.1, forward strand.
CCTATAAACCAAGATAGAAATCTAGTGATAATAATGGACTCAGACTTGAACTTTAACATTGCCAAAATCAAAATATAGCGTCTAAACCAGACTTGGAGAAACTTATCCATGCGTTTGTCTCCAGTAAATTAGACTACTGTAACGGCCTGCTCACTGGCCTCTCCAAACGAGCTGTAAAACAGCTGCAGTACATCCAGAACGCTGCTGCTCGGGTCCTGACTAGAACCAGGAAGTACCATCACATTAGTCCTGTTCTCAGGTCTCTGCACTGGCCCCCTGTGGCTCAGATAATACTTTAAAGCAGTTTTTCTTGTGTACAAGTCTCTCCATGGCCTAGCACCAAAGTGCATCTCGGACATGTTAGTGCCATATGAACCATCTCAGACTCTGAGGACCTCAGGGACCGGTCTCTTGCTGGTGCCAGAGTCAGGACTAAACATGGACCGGCCTCCTGCTGGTGCCAGAGTCAGGACTAAACATGAACCGGCCTCCTGCTGGTGCCCAGAGTCAGGACTAAACATGGACCGGCCTCCTGCTGGTGCCAGAGTCAGGACTAAACATGGACCGGCCTCCTGCTGGTGCCAGAGTCAGGACTAAACATGGAGAATCTGCATTTTCAGTTTTATGCAGCTAAAATCTGGAACAGTCTTCCTGAAGATGTGAGACAGGTTCTACAATGTTAAAATCTAAGCTAAAAACAGTTTTGTTTAGCTGTGCATATGACTGAAAGGATTTTTGCACTCTTCTCTTTCATGTCTTAAACTGTTTTGTGATTTATTTAATTTCTCTGTGATTTGAATGCATTTTTTCCCTTGTTGTGTGAAGCACTTTGAATTGCCTTGTGTTTGAAATGTACTCTACAAACACATTTCCCTTGCCTTGCCTAGGAATCTCACCTTGAATCCTGCCCTCCAAAGAAGTTTGTTGAAAAGATGATGAAGTGTATAATTATGTGTATCAGGGGTCTGGGGTAATTTTTTGAACAAGCAGTGCATTTTAGAAGTTTTCATTTCAGCGGTTGTGGTGTTTCCTCTCTGTCCTGCTCCGATAGTCACCCTGGCTCTAATTCCGTCTAACAACATTTGGATCCCAAAACCAGGACATTCAAAACAGGACATAAATAGGATGTCTTGTCACCCTACCATTCCTTCATATTGATATGAAGTTTCAAATGTTAAAATCATGACACCTTGCATTTTTTTTACATATATTATCCTTGTCATGTTTAACCTTAAATCCTAACCTGGCAAAAGCAAGAGTAACAGGGATGACAAGGTTAGCCATGTAACAACATTCTGGAACTGCTCTCTCTGAAATGATTAGGGAGGAGAGACCCTGAGCTGAGTGGGAATCTGATTGAATCAAGTGTTAAGCCAATCAGAGACACAATGATTTCTGGTTATACAGCTGAATAACTGTGTAGGTATGGATGAAGCCCATTGCATGCAACAGTCCCTATCTGCGGATTCTGTGGGGAGACGGACGAGAGCAGAAGCTTCTCCTCTGTGCCCTTAAGGCCTCACAAACAGAGGACAAAGCATATCCAACACCACAGCTTCCCACAAGTGCTGTACACAAATACAGGAGCGCATATACTATCTATCTGATAGGTTCCAATTTGTTAATGTAAACCAGAGCTCCTCACCAAGCTCTAAAGTAATTTACGGTGTGCCACAGGGTTCGGTACTCGGTCCAATTCTGTTTACTCTTTATATGCTACCATTAGGCAACATTATCAGAAAGCATGACATTAACTTCCACTGCTATGCAGACGACACTCAGCTGTATTTATCAATGAAACCTGATCAGAGCGATCAAGTAGACAGACTTAGTACTTGTGTGAAGGAGATAAAAACCTGGATGACACTAAACTACCTGCTTCTTAACCCTGAAAAAACCGAGGTCATTGTGCTTGGCCCTAAGCATCTACGAGACGCTCTATCTGAGCAGATAGTCACACTGGACAATGTCAGTGTAGCCTCCAGTTCTACTGTAAGAAACCTTGGAATCTTATTTGACCAGGAGCTCTCATTTAAAGCTCATATAAATCAAGCTTGTAAAACAGCCTATTTCCATTTGCGCAACATCGCCAAAATCAGAAGAATCCTGCCTAAAAGTGATGCCGAAAAACTTATCCATGCATTTGTAACGACTAGATTAGACTACTGTAACTCCCTGCTTGCAGCGTGTCCTAAAAGCTCCATAAAAAGCTTTCAACTGGTTCAAAATGCAGCAGCAAGATTACTAACAGGAACAAAAAGAAGAGAGCACATTACGCCAGTGCTGAAGTCTCTTCACTGGCTCCCCGTCGAGTCCAGAATGAAATTCAAAATTCTACTCTTGACCTACAAAGCCATAAATGACATGGCCCCATCCTACCTCAAAGATGCTATAGAACCATATCATCCAAACAGAGCTCTTCGCTCTCAGAATGCCGGCCTTCTGGTGGTGCCAAGAGTCTCTAAAAGTACTGTAGGAGGTAGAGCGTTTAGCTACCAAGCTCCTGTGTTATGGAATCAGCTCCGACCCATGTTAAATATGCTGACACAGTCTCTTCATTTAAGTCCAGGCTTAAAACGTTCCTCTTCGAAATCGCTTATGGTCAGAGTAGTTAGGAACAGAAAGATAAACCCACAGCTTCAGCTACGCTGCCCTAGGAGTAACTGTGCTGGGGGAAGTATGACAGCTTGAGCACTATCCTCTTCTTCTTCTGACTACTTATGCTATCAAACAATATTTATTTTTTGATTCCACTTGCAAACTGTTCACCGCCTTCTTTTCTTTCTCTCACTCCTGAGGACCTGTGGACCCAGATGTCCCTCCCCTGGTGAAGTGGTCCCTGCCCTGTGTGGACGGTCCCTCATCTGCCTGAAGAGTGGCTCCAGTTCGCCTCAGTCGGTCCCTCTTCTGCCTGAAGAGTGGGTCCAGCTCGCCTCCGACGGTCCCTCTTCTGCCTGAAGAGTGGGTCCAGCTCGACTCAGACGGTCCCTCTTCTGCCTGAAGAGTGGGTCCAGCTCGACTCAGACGGTCCCTCTTCTGCCTGAAGAGTGGGTCCAGCTCGACTCAGACGGTCCCTCATCTGCCTGAAGAGTGGGTCCAGCTCGACTCAGACGGTCCCTCTTCTGCCTGAAGAGTGGGTCCAGCTCCAGTCTCCTTGTGTCCGTCTGTCCGTCTGTGAGAGTCGGATCTCTCCTTCACTGGAACTCCTCCAGGTTTCTACGCTTTTTTCCCAAAGAGGTTTTTTTTGTAGTTTTTCCTGGCCGAGAAGGAGAGTCTAAGGACAGAGGACCCTGGGACATCGTCCCTCGCCACCACAGACATTGTCTGACTTCATCGCCACCACAGACATTGTCTGACTCCATCGCCACCACAGACATTGTTGATTCATTTCTCCCTGTGGCCCTCAGAGGCAACTGTTGTTGTGATTTTGGGCCTTACAAAAATAAATTGATTTGATTTGATTTGATATACTTGTACGCCTTTGTACTGACACATAGAACAAGACGTGGCACCAAAGCAAAGACACCAATTGGTATCAACGGGAACAAAATGTAACTGTATCAAACGGTCTTGACAATGAGAAGTCCCACAGACATGTTCTAATGAGCCAGAGCAAGTGGCGTGTTCATCGTTGTTAGACAAAGCGTGTGTCACTGGCTCCATCCTCCTTTGCCTCCGTACTTTTCCTCTGTGTTTATTTCCTGGCTCCCCGTTGCGCATTTTAACAAGGTGGCAGCGCTTTGAAGACGAGCCATCACACGGGATCAGCTGTCGTCCACTGCAGAGCGAGGAGGACCTGCCGCGCTGACGTTAATGTACAGGTTTTACATGTGACAGAGATGAGCGCACCAGAGAAAAGTGTGGGGCGCACACCATGTTTATTGCATTTTACAGGAACGTTCACTCCAGGAGGCCAGTGCCAATTAGGAGAGGAAAATGTTTCATGTTTATGTTGTTTTAATTTTTTATGTTTATTTCTGCTTATAAATCTGAACTTTCAAGGGGACTAATATCTAAATTATACAAATGTATTAACATTCTGGGCAGCCACTCAACTAAGTGGGAAAGTGTATGTACATCTCCGTCTGAGGGAGTCAGATCTCTTCTTCACTGTGGAACTCCTCCAGGTTTCTACTTTTTCCCAAAGAGGTTTGGTAGTTTTTCCTGGCCGAGAAGGAGGGTCTAAGGTTGGGGGGGGTTTAGGACATTTCTCTGAGGACACGGGATGCTGGGACATGTCCAAGTCCCCTATGAGCATTGTTTGATAATATTATTAGAAATAGTGCTGGAACCGGAAGTAAGAGTCATCACTTAACCCCATGGTATTATTAAGTGATGATGTAACACAGTATATTACTCGCTTTTGGGTCCGCATCTGTCTGACTGATTGCCATATCTAATTTATCATCCATTTTTGCCAATGTTTATTTTGATCCATGTTCAATGTAGGTATATCACTGGAGCATAATCTCTGATTGGTTGCCGAGCTGCGTGGGCCACCAAAAGTTCAGCTAGATAATAGATGATTTCTGTTTCTGTATATTTGTCAAGGATGTGTACAAGTTGATGCTTTTCCCAGAGTCATTTCCCAGTATTGTCAGTGCTTTCTTACCGTTGTATGTAGCATCATGTCTAAAGGCTTTTATCATCAACGCCTTATCATCAAGTTGGTACATCAACCTGTCCAGGGACAACAGATAGAAACTAGCCTGTGGCTTAATTCTGGCATATTTACTTATGTATCACATAAGTAAATTATTTTCCAAATAAATAAATAAAACATTTAAACATTCTAACAATCTTCTGTATTGCTCAGGTCATAAGAATATAATTGAAGGGAATGACATTTAAGTTAAACAACTCCAGATGAATACGTTCAATTAATGGCAACAGTTTAAACACAATTTATTAGATGAGGTTTTGTCAACAATGTATTTGGTTTGTATTCACAGAGATGTAATGCACACTATTTCAATTATCCCTTTATTACAGAAACTCAAATGTTTAAACTGTTAATGAAAGGAACAGAGGCAGGAGCTAACAAGCGCTGAGGCGGTTTGCAAATGTCAGGCTGAGCTATCAGTGTGTTAATAAGAGCCAGGTCGGGTTCTGCTCTGGTCCCTCACCTCTGCACACTGCTCTTGCATGCCTCTCATTATGATGGCTTCATCTCTGTGTGACAGTTGACCACTAAAGAGAAGAGTCAGTACAGTGAAAGTCAGTCTGGACACATCACACGTCCTGATTTTGACAGCAAGGCCCAGCCTACAGGGTCCAGAGTCTACAATAAAGCTAGAGTAGCGTTCTTACATTAGTCATTTTACAGTAGATACTTTTTAAGTTTACTTTAGCCTTTTTTGTTTAGGGACCACAGAAAAAAATAGTTAAACTTACAAAAGAAAAGATGATCTGCACCAGATTTAGATACTGCTACTTTCTATCTGCAGCTCAAGCTACCTTTGAGAGCAGGAATCTCTCAATTCTACTCCACTAGACTTTGAACTTGACTGAAAAGCAGAATGTTTTTTTACTTCAGAAATACTTGTATGTATCCCAAAATTCCATTACAAACATGCAACCGACCAAGAGAAGAAAGTTTTTAAAATAAATATACTAAAAGTAAAGGGTTCACTGATATGTGATATCAGTATCACATATCACCGGAGGACATCAACTTATAGGAAATACCAAACTTGAACACATCTGCCTGAACACCAATTCTGAGAACACTTACTTACACTTCCCTCACATCATAAGCAACTTTTACTTGGAGCAGTTTGAGAAGAAGGCATTGGATTTGTGGAATTGTGGAAGACTCATTTGAGAAAAAAGAGACAATGAAAGAGAGAGAGAGAGAGAGAGAGAGAGAGAGAGAGAGAGAGAGAGAGAGAGAGAGCTGTATTGGTGCTGGAGGTGTCACATGGAGGTCAGTCCTCCAAACGCCTTCCCCAGCAGCACCACCGCTCCGTCTCATTAGTTAAATAAGACGTGAGGTTATTGATTAGAGGTGTTTAATTTGCCTGCATGCTGTCATAGAGCAGAGACCCCGGGGCTCAGACACTCACAGGGGCCCGCCTGAGATGACATAAGTTGTGAGGGGTTGTACATGTGTACTGAGGACCACTCATCATGGCTCCTGTCACAGGCTCAGAGTGAATAATACATGACTCTATTATACATTCATCACAGGCTAAAGTTTGTGTCTGCATGTCTTTGATTTGGCCTTATCTGAATGTTAAATCAATGGATAGTATGTCATTACAATGTTGAATAAATTTAAATAGTTTACAGACACATGAATGTAAGAAAGACAGAACCTCCAAAAACAACATATAAAATGAACACGAGTGCAGATTGTTTGAACCAAGGCTTTCCTAATGGCTATTTCAGCCATGGAAAAGGCCTGAGATGAAAATTGATTAGGAGCTCATAAAGCTTAAGTCATATTGCAAAGTAAGTCCAAAGCTCAACAGTAAAAGTGTTTGTATTTTATACTACAATACGCACATTAAATGAATATAACTTTTCTAATGGAGGGTACCAAAGATAAGGGGTTTATTATTACTATTATAATTATTATTTTTAATAATAATTATAATAGTAATTTGTCTGTCTATTACAATGACTGTCCAGTTTTTTTAATGATGGTTCAGTTTGTGTTGTCCAGTCAACCAAAATTATGAACGCGTTCATCGAACGAAAGATCATGAACGCGTTCATAATTTTGGTGAACGTTCAGGCACAACACTGGCTACCACACACAAGAGATTGATGAGATACAACACAAATCCTAAGGGGAGCCAGAGCGCCATGTCACTCCCCATCCAGAGATTGTGCACGAAGCCCCAGTAACCACGCCGAACACGGCAGCTCAGTGAAGTGAAGTACTCTCAGAAAGAGAGTACTTGTAAAGGATGTGAATGCTGCTGCTTGACAACTATCCTTAAGACAATCATCACTGAAACTCAGCAGTATTGATCCTTGAGACAGGTTGCTATCGTAAGAGCAACCATGAGATGAAATACCCACCATGGAAAGGAGGTTGGAGGCTAAGATCGAGACAGCTCGGAAAGAGGTGAGCCAACTGTCTGAAGCTAATGCATCTGGTTGTACCCAAGAGGTACAACCAGATGCCCATACCTGAAGCACCCGAAACTGCCAAACAAAGGCTCCAAGCCTTGGCCAGCCGCCTAAAGAGGAACACGAGAGAAAATTAAACCAGGAGATATAAACAGGTTGTTCTCGTCTCAACCGGCAAAAGTGTACACTCAATGGCAGGGTAATTACAGCAGAGCAGACCCACCAAGGCTGGAAACTGAACAGTACTGGAAAAGGCATATGGGAGAGGGACGCATCCCACAACCGAGATAACAGTGGTTGATGGCTCTGAGAGAGGACCACAGCAACATCCCTGAGCAGAATCCAGTTACACCCCCTAAGGTGGTGGAGAACGACCGAGCCAAGGTCCTCTGGGACTTCCAGATACAGACAGACTGAATGGTAATGCGAACCGACTGGACATAGTGGTGGTTGACAAGGGTCAGAGGAAAGCTGTGGTGGTGGACATTGCAGTACCATAGGATGGTAACATCCGGAAAAAGGAACATGAGAAACCAGAAATACCAAGGCCTCAGAGAGGAGCTGGAGAAGGCCTACATGTGTGTGTGTGTGTGTGTGTGTATGTATGTGTGTGTGTGTGTGTGTGTGTGTGTGTAAGACATTTCTGTTTTGAAGAGACTGATAATTGCATTTATTACTGTAGTCATGAGGATGCTAAACAGAAATGTTTTTCTCTCTTGTTTATTTGCGACGATTTGTTGTCATGGTGATGATGGGCTGTGCTCTGGACTCGGTGCAGGAGGTGGGGGACAGGAGGGTCCTGGCTAGATTCACATCTATGCTGGACCATGAGTGTCACCCCCTGCAGGACACTCTGTCCGCTCTGGAGAGCAGCTTCAGTGACAGACTGATCCACCCTCGCTGTGGGAGGGAGAGGTTTCGCAGGTCTTTCCTTCCTGCTGCTGTCAGACTTTATAACAAACACTGTTAGTCCTGAACACTCGCAATACAGACCTAACCTAATACTGATGTGCAATTCCATCATATGTGCAATTGCTGTTGGAATTCATGTGCAATTACTGTGAAATTCATGTGCAATCCATGTGCCGTCGTGACACATATGTGACTCGCCACGGCAATTGTCGGACCATGTCGGCCTCGGTGAAACTGAGAAAAACAGCATTTTACTTTTTTTCCCCCAAATTTGTGATTTTCATTTTTTTGCAGAATGTGCTAGTTGAAGTTATGAATAAGCCCCTGTGTGCTTCAGATAACACTATTGGTTGTCTTAAACGTATACATTAAGCTGTTAAAAATGTGGAGTTTTCGGGTCTTTTTCCTGCTCTCCTGGGGAGCGTCACCTTTTTCTAGCCAACGTGTTGTTTACATTTTCCACCAATCAGCTGTGATCCGCATGGCAGCTGAGTGCTCCGTGTTTTCTCATTACTCCAGACCGTCTGCAGAGCACAGTCTTCAGAGCTTACATTTCCTGGACTACATTGCAACGGAACTGTTTACTCAGGTACACTTTTACTTTACTACTAAATTATTGCTTTAACGCTGTGTTTTAAGGCGGTCTCGTGATCACTTTAGAATCTTACTTGTCTGCTCCGGTGGAGCTAATGCTAAGCTAACATGTTGCTTCAGTGCACTCTGCAATACGGGCTTAATGTGACTACTTGCTGTTATCACCATGTTATCTGGTTATTTTTCGGCGTGGGTTGGCCCGTGGGTTGTGTGGGTCGTGCTTTGTGTCTGTTTTATGGTGCTAAACCGGCTGTTACCCCCACAGCCCGGAGCTAAACGCAGCTATTCGGAGCTAAGTTGTAAGCTAAACTTTGCTATGTTATCGGGTTATTTTTACGGCGTTTTGTCTGTACAAATTATATACTTATGTAGTATTTCTTGACCCGTGGGTCGTGCTTTGTGTCTGTTTTATGCTGCTAAACCGGCTGTTAACCCCACAGCCCGGAGCTAAACGCAGCTATTCGGAGCTAAGTTGTAAGCTAAACTTTGCTATGTTATCGGGTTATTTTTCGGCGTGGGTTGGCCCGTGGGTTGTGTGGGTCGTGCTTTGTGTGTGTTTTATGGTGCTAAACCGGCTGTTAGCGCCACAGCCTGGAGCTAAACGCAGCTATTCGGAGCTAAGTTGTAAGCTAAACTTTGCTATGTTATCGGGTTATTTTTCCGCGAGGGAAGAGAAAAAAACTACAACTCCCGATACCACTTCTGGTCACGTGGCTTAAGTACGTTGCACGTCACGCACGCACTGCGTCACTCGAACCAATCACGCGCTTGCCTGGCCATTATCAGCTTCCTGTGTGTCTCTCTGTGCACGGTGTTGGGAGAGACAACAGGATGGCTGAACCAGGTAAGCTTTGCGACTAAAACACCCGCTTTTAATCACTTTAATGTGCGCCGGTTTTAAACTCGAGTGTATGTTTATGTTTTGGTGTGCTGTTCTGCAAGTGTTTTGCTTTTACGAGCAGTGTTATCTCAAGTGAGCTAGCTAGCCCCGCTAGCCGAGGGCAGATGTCCCAATATCTCCGCGTTTTGCATCTTAAATACACCGTTAACGTCACAATGTGAACTGTTATCTGTGAAGCGTGTTATTCCCATATTACTGTTAACCCTAATCCTTTTTTTCCCCTTTTCAGAATTGGCAAAGACACCCTGACTGACATGACCTGTCTCTACGTGAAGTCTGCTAAGGAGCGTGGTAAGTGTAAAACATTATTTTGGTGATTTTCATGTTTTAATGATTAGAGTATAATTAACCATAAGCAACATCTGTTTTTCAGGTGAGCCTGCAGTTTGTACATCAAGCTTCAGATCACTGTGGAAACAGCTTCTCCCACACATCAGAAGCTGCAGGCCACGCACAGATCTCTACAACAGAATCTAATGTGCTGTCTTTCGGACCCTCACCGCCAGCAAGCAAAGACATCAGGATGCATTACAGCTTTGACTTTGCACAGCAGGTACTAATAATAGTGCAAATGCAGAATAGCAATTATAGAGACATATACGTCTTAATCAAATGTCATATGTATTAATCTAATCTCCTTTTCTCTCTCTGTCTACTACCCTCTGCTGCCGGGGCCAAGCTTCACTACACAATGGACATCCACTTCCTCATTGCTGGCCACACCAAATTCTGAGGTTAGTTTATATTATTTGACTACTGTAATGTGTAAACATTAGCCTGGCAAAACTTCAGTGCTGCTCTCTCCTTAAGATATGTTTCTTCTGTTCTCATTTTTTTACATTGTCGCCCTTGTCATCAGGTAGTGGAAAACAGCTCTCCTGAGTCTCACCTCAATATCCCACAGCTTGTTGGAACGGCGGATGGCAAAGTGTTTGTCAAGAACTTGGACTGGCAGAAGCATCTGAGTCCCTTCTTCAGACGGCTTCCAAAGATCAAGAGTTATCAGCACTTCAGGTATTTATATTGAAACTTTCACATTGTGTTAAAAAAAAAAAAAATAGTTAATGAGTGTTTTATGTGAAATAGTTAGCCATTTCTTAAATGTCCTGTTATTTGTTTACAGCTTTGATGCCAAGAGCCGAGAGTCACAGCACAGAAGAGTGCACAGACCAAGAAGAGGATGAGGATGTGATCTCTGATGTAATTGGACTCTGGTGGTGTACATATCATATCTATTATCTCATATCTCATATATTCAAAGCCATGGACCCGTTGCAGTTCATATACCTGGCCCTGGCATCTGTTTATAAGAGTTCTTCTATTAAGAGTGTTTTTTAAACTTCCTATAAGTTACTGTCCTTTCCCCCTGTATCTACTGCGTTGTAACATTAAAGGCTATCTTATCTTATCTTTTGTTGTTTGTGTTGCACTGAATCACCTGTGAATTATGTTTATCGACAAATGCAATGAACCCTATTATCATTCTGATTCTTTGATTCTATTCAGGGCCTTTTGTAATCCAAGTATTTCCATTTTAATATAGTAACTTCTAATTCTGATTCAAGTCCAGTTACCATCAATAACAACACTCCTCTTGAGTCTTCAGTGACAGCTGTAGGGGGAGGTGGTGTCAGTGTGACAGGGGGGAGGGCTTATCTCAATGAGATGCAAATGAGCCCCTCTGTGACTCTGGGCTCACTCAGGTGAGAAACTTTGGAAGCCGTTTTCTCAGTGAATGGGTTTGAGAGTTGTATACATTCAAATGACCACAACTTACTCAAATATTATCAGATCTACATGAGTGAGACAGCATTGGAAAGCTTTGAATTCACACTTTCAGAATCTCAACTCAATAATAACTCAAAATGTCTCCAGGTAGACATGTAACTGGATTAGCCACGTTCAGTCACATATTCATGTGCAATTACTGTCGTGATCACATGCAATGGTATTTATGTATTTATTTGTCTATGGGAGTTTTTATTTATAGGAGATCTTCTACTGAAAGTATTTTTCAGACTTCCTATAAGTTATCTGTTCTTTTCTTCTGTATCTGCCTCTGTATCTACCTGCGTTGCACCAATGAAATGTCCCCATGTGGGACAATAAAGGAATATCTTATCTTATCTTGTCTTATAATGTCAAATTGAAGATGTTTTTTACATACATACAGTGGTTGCGAAGCTGCATAAACTGTTTTTTACTCAAACTTATACCGAAAATATAGCACAGTGGTCTGGGAAGCTAGTGTATCCAGTACTTTGAGAGGATTGGTACCAGGACTAGGTTGGGGGACATTTGGAGGGCCCATCATCATTCTTTTAAATAACCTTTTTTTTTTGTATTCAGCTTTTATTTTCTGTGTCATTGGTAAATTAATTCATGTTAAATGCAATACAATTATTATATACTTACAAGAAATCCACTTAAAGGCGTTTTGGACAATTTTTCGGCGATTTGAGAACTCCCCCTGTGCGGACTGATACAACACACACGTGCGTTTGTTTATTAGCGCGACGGATCGCATCGTATCTCTCGTCTCCTGTAGATTTCTGTCTCTTTAGAGACAACACGAACAGTCTTTCTCCGTCTTAATTTTGTCCCGTACACTGAGGGAACTATATTATGATAGATCCATGCGCTTAGACACCCGGAAACGTGCTGCTCTCATGGGGACGAGTCGGACGCGGCTGCAGTTGAGCTGTAGGTGAGTTCTATGATTGATACGTGGCAGGACTAATCGGCAGTCCACGCTACGAGGAAATAAGACTCAGATTTGGGCCAAAAAAATTGTCCATTACGCCTATAAGCGATCATACAGGGGCAAACACCAGAGGGGAGTTTGAATATTGATTTTTAACATATAATTTAGTCACACACTAAACGCAGCACATGAAAGCTCCTATATAGTGTTTTACACAGCTCTTGGGATCTCATTATATCTACATATTACTGATAAAAAAGAGAAACATAACGCAAAGCTGTGTGAGGAGAGGAAATAACGTAGTTTGAGCAGGTTATAGTGATTCTAGCAAGAGACAAGAGTTTGGTGGAAATGGGAATGGCACAGCTTTGACTTTCTTCACTTTCTCACCTTCCATTTATGAGAAACGTGTGGCAGAATAGTCTCAAGTTCTGGTGGTGGGTCAGTACCAGCACCAAAGGAGGTGACCGCTACCAGACCCGGTCTGTTCATTATCCGCTGCTGCTGCTGCTGCTGACACCATGCATTGAGACATTGTTCATGCGTTGCGGTTTGGGATGTCCCAATTGATTACATTAACCATGTTTACAGGACGCTCATAGAAAATAATTAAGGTGCCTATTTTGCAGTTCTGGTGTGCGTTGGCCTTTAGACACTAGGAAAAAATTGCATTAAAATCACAAATCAGATTTCCAGATTTCCTCAGATAACTGGACACTGCAATTTGAGCGCACCCTTACTTTGTCTTTTTTTAAGGAGGCCAAAGAATACAGTCTCAGGCTTACCTGAGTTTAGCTGGAGAACGTTGTTTTGCATCCATACACTTATCTGTTGAATGCAGTTACTAAGAAGGCGTCTCAGACCACAAGTCAAGGTCATGTGGTCCGAGACACATTTACCAATCTTGACAAAGTCTTCCAGAAATGATTTTGACCGGTTAGAGCTCTCGCCTTCCAATAAGGAGATCATGGGTTTGATTACCGGACCAGACCAACTTCACATGATCTCTCTGATTGGAGTCTGCATGTTCTCCCTGTGTCACCGTGGGTTCTCTCCGGGTTCTCCAACTTCATTCCACCGTCCAAAGACATGCATGTGTTAGATAAATTAGCAACTGTAATTTGCCCCTAGTGAATGAAAATGAATGAGAGTGAATAGTTGTCTATGTGTCTATGTCTCTGTGTTAACCCTGTGATGAGTATTATTGATCAAAAATGATTTATGACATAAGGATCTGACATTGAGCACAGCTTCAGACTAGTTTTAGTTGGACTAGACGTTATCTTTCCATTATGACTATAAATACAATTGCTCAGACTGGACAGCCTAACTATCTGTTTTCTAGTCTGTTTGGTCATGACTACAACTATAGCACTAGGAGAGGCTGTTTTCACACAGGGCCCTTAGTTGATTTGACCTTTGTTATGACTATAAGTTCTGGCAAAGCTGAGACCCAGTGCATCCTAGCTTTGGACATAGTACAGCACATGCTCAGTGATTCAAGAGCGAGAAATAGTCATTGGTTTTAAAATTTCAGGAAAAATCCTCAAATACAGCTTTAATTTATAAGTTTTTTATGGTTATTAAATCTTAATCAATCAATCAATTTTAATATTGGTATTAGCTGAATTAATATATTTTAAATAATCCATATTGTACCTGTTTCTACATTAGTTCTGTTAAAGTGAGGATAATGATGAGGGCATTTGCTTTTACAGATGAAAGCTCAAGAGGCAACCGTTTCTGCTGGTTTTAAAGCTTGTCTGAGTCCAAATAAAAACACTGCAGAAGCCAATTAGTGCTTGTGCGGACTTCCAGAGTGAGGCTTTTTAAGGAGGCTGTCATGACGTTCCAGCACTAGACCCCATCCTCCTGCCCTCATAAATTAGGCATAGCCACTTGGAAACATTTACATAATATACTGAAAATAGTCTCTGCCAGTAACTGCACGTGCTCCAGCACACAGAGCGCACATGGCACGCTGCAAAAGTCAAAGGAACTTGAATTAAGAAGAATTAACTTGACATGTAAAATGATCAACCAATAGAATAAGACTTGTTGTACTTGCTGTGGATTAAAGGAGGCAAGAAAGCAAAATCAACCTCCATCTTTATGGAGAACGACACCTAAATATTTAAGAGATTAACTTTGCCATTTTAATGGATAGGCTTTGTTAAAGGTTAAGGTGGCTCTCCAGTATGAAAGTTTGAGTTGTTTGTGTATTCTGTTTGTGGCTAAACATTGGACCAGTATTATGTAGGAAATACATCAAATTAGGCAATTCAATTTTTGGTTTAGTTAAAAATAATACAACAATGTCCATGTAGCATGCTATTCTATGTTCCATCCCGTGAATCTGTTCATGTTTATAACGAGTAAATGTTAGTTAAAGATACAGGCTGTCATTTAATAACATACATATAGAGCTTGTTGAAATGAATAGTGAGGTAAGACTAGTAACTCCATTCAGTTTGCAACTGTAAGAGTAACAGAGCAAAGAATTACAGTTTTGCTCAGTTAAATTAAGCATTTGCCAAAACTGTAGAATTGATATGCCCCATCTTGTCATCAAATTTTCATGTGAGAATGTCAGATTTTCAGATTTTCTTTCGTGTTTTTATTGTCAAAAAAGTGTAGCCCAAGAACTTGGAATGACAAAAATCGGACAAGAGATGTGACCTACGATATGTGCCGAAAAATAGGGTTTCTAGAAAAATAACAAAGTATTAAAAGAACTAATAGTTCACTCAATTAATAGTTCCTTTAACTAGTACACATTTGCCATTTTTGGTTTCAGATCAATATTACAACTGGTGGTGGCAGGAAGTCAAATGGAAGCCTGGAGAACCCGGAGAGAACCCATGGTAGAACGCGAAAGACATGCAAACTCCGCCCAGAGAGATCATGTGATGTTTGTCTGGCCTGGGACTCAAACCCATGATCTCAGGATCCCCTAACCACTCTCAGGATCCCCTAACCACTCTGCTACTGTGCACCGTGACTTTCATGTACAAAGGAAATTATTCAAAATATGTTCAAAGGATCATCAGACAACGAGAACAACTAAATGATATCAGAAGGAGTGAAGAGCTTTATGTTGACAATGACAATATGAAACTAGACGCTGCGCAATTGCAAGAAGCCTCTGTTTTTTACATTTTTAAGACAATAAGAATCAGGTACAGCAGATTTAAAAATAAGAAAACCGCCATTTTTTGCAGTGAATTTGTATTGTAAATATACTAAAATCTAAATATGTTCTCAATTCACATAATTTTAACTACATATTACTTTTTGCAGTGTAGTGAGTTATCCAAGCACACAATATCTGTATGTGTGTGTGGTCAGTGACTCTATGTGACCAGAAGAAGGCCTGTCCATCTCTACATGAAATACGAATTCCATGCAGCGCTGCGAGGGAAGCCGCTGAGAAGGCAGGATTGGAGCTCACTGCAAGGGCACATTGGAGCGAAAGAGAGGCCCAGGCATCAGCTCCTTCCTCTGGGGCCAGAAGATTAAATGATTTTAACAGCAATTTGGGTGAAACAACAGTGGCAGTGCAGACAGACATGCCGCCGCTTCTGCTCATTCATTACACAGCCACGGGAACAGACGCAGAGCCAGCTCTAGTGCGGACATATCAATTAGCTCAGGACGTTTGCATTCAGCAACGTGGCCGTGCTGCAGCCGGTCTGGGGCTCCTTAGCATGCCCCTCACAGCAGCCCAAAGAGCCGACACGAGCGGCCGCTGAACATTAGGAGAGTGCAGGGAAAGGGAAAGGAGGAGGTCGTCAAGTTTGGAGGGAATCATACCAACTGTGTGTCCAAAACTCAGATTGCCACTCTTCTATACTAGCATTTTTAAAAACTAGTATTATTTCTTTTCACAAGAATTGCTCATAGTGGTTTTGAAGGTGACAAAAGCTTTTTTTAAGCGCCATCTTGTAAAGATTTTCCCTCAACGTTTAATGTGCTGTGTCAGATTTGATTAAAAACGTACAAACATAACGTATTCATTTTCAACTCACTGCAGATGTATTGTTCATTTACTTAAAACATTCCAAGTGTAAATTATTCACTGCAATTACTTTATTGGCACTTTCAACAACTTTCAGAGAACTTGGGGTAAAGCTAACAAACATTAGCATGCTAATTCTCACAGAGAATAAAACACTGATTAGACACAGACAGCACACATGTTCTTTTTTTTTGCTCGGGAAAAACTGATTTTACTTTATTACATAAACAAAATCGGATACAGTCGCTTTAACATAATAGTAATCTTATTGTCCTGCATTTGATGCGCAATTGCTCTGAAACATTTTCACCTAGCTCCCCATACACACCTGCACTTACACATAGGTTCAACAGCAACAGCACTCTCACAGTGAAAATCAGTTGCTTGTTTCTACCGTGAACAGTTTGTGTTGATGTTTTAGAAGTGAAGAAAATGTAAAAAATAATAATCTATGCATGTCTTAGATTACAACTGTATACTAGAGTCTAGTAATCATTATGTTGTTTAACTCTAATATTGTCATTTGTATTGAATGTGTGTTGTGTATATGTTTCATGTTATTTGTTATTTCTGTCCTGACCTGCCAAGGACGACAGATGGAAAGTAGCCAATGGGCTTATTCTGACATAATTACATTGTATTAATATGCACTCCCTAAATCTAGAGAAAAAGGTAATATTTATTCGCTAAAGAAGAACTGTTATAAAATGTGACTTTTCTGAGCTCAAAACTTTTGTTTGAGTATTTATCTTGTTGCATAATTCCAAGGCAAGGGAAGTTTAGTTGTAGAGCACAATTCGTAGACAAGGTAATTCAATGTGCTTCACACAACAGGCAAAAAATTCATTAAAATCACAAAGACATGACAGAAATCACAAAACCTTCATTTATATTCATTCAAAGTAACAATTTTGCTGACATGAATCATACATTTTGTCTGTGCTTAGCGATCCGCCAGATGGAGATCCAAATCTATTGGCCCACAATGGCAGACACTCTTTCCCATATTTATTTGACATTGCCAGCGTCACAGGTGTCTCCGGGATGGATACATCGCTTTTAGATTGATTCTTTCCCATGTTTGACCGCCCCTAGATGTCAATGCGCTATCTGCCTCTTCACACGTCTGTGCTGTGCATGTCGACGCCACCACCTTATGTGTGGCACTTTTGTATCTTTAGCAATGGACCCAGTCTCGTCTGCCCCCTCCCTATATTTAACTTTTGCTGAACTAATTGTCCCAGACAAAACTCAACCAAAGCTTTTAGTGTTAAAACTGGCTCTTGATTAGTGGGTCGGTGCGCCAGGCTCTTCCTGGACTTTGCAGTGGCCTTAGTGCCGACTGACAATCTGACCAGGCTGTGTTCTGACCCTCTCCCCAGGCCTATGCAACTGCGCTTGGACACAAGCAGAATTATTTACATGTTCAATTGTAATTGTGTCTGAAAAAAAGTTTTAGAATTGTAAAGAATTTCTCTAAAGAAAGACCTTTTAATTTAAGTAAATTTAAGGTGCTATTTTCAAGCTATCCGTCAAATAAAGTAAAATCACAGGGACATGACAGAAATCACAAATCAAAAAACAGTTTAAAGCATAAAAGAAAAGAGTGCAAAGAAAATCCTTTCAGTCATATGCACAGCTAAACAAAACTGTTTTCAGCTTAGATTTAAACTTTGTCAGAGAAGAAGGAGGAGGCCGGTCCATGTTTAGTCCTGACTCTGGCACCAGCAGGAGGCCGGTCCATGTTTAGTCCTGACTCTGGCACCAGCAGGAGGCCGGTCCATGTTTAGTCCTGACTCTGGCACCAGCAGGAGGCCGGTCCATGTTTAGTCCTGACTCTGGCACCAGCAGGAGGCCGGTCCATGTTTAGTCCTGACTCTGGGCACCAGCAGGAGGCCGGTCCATGTTTAGTCCTGACTCTGGCACCAGCAGGAGGCCGGTCCATGTTTAGTCCTGACTCTGGCACCAGCAGGAGGCCGGTCCATGTTTAGTCCTGACTCTGGGCACCAGCAGGAGGCCGGTCCATGTTTAGTCCTGACTCTGGCACCAGCAGGAGGCCGGTCCATGTTTAGTCCTGACTCTGGCATCAGCAGAAGGCCGGTCCATGTTTAGTCCTGACTACGGGCACCAGCAGGAGGCCGGTCCATGCTTAGTCCTGACTCTGGCACCAGCAGGAGGCCGGTCCATGTTTAGTCCTGACTCTGGCATCAGCAGAAGGCCGGTCCATGTTTAGTCCTGACTCTGGGCACCAGCAGGAGGCCGGTCCATGCTTAGTCCTGACTCTGGCACCAGCAGGAGGCCGGTCCCTGAGGTCCTCAGAGTCCGAGATGGTTCATATGGCACTAACATGTCCAAGATGTACTTTGGTGCTAGGCCATGGAGAGACTTGTACACAAGCAGAGCTGCTTTAAAGTCTATTCTGTAGATGTAAAAGAGTTCAACAAATCATTTACATTAGAAAATGAAACATTTTAAAATTGTTTCATTTCCATAAACAGTGCACCTGTGCAATAATTTATGTATCTCCTCCAAACAACTGCAGGATCAGCCGGTGGTTTGGGGAAAACAGGTCAAAGACGCAGAAATTATCAGACAAAATGTCAAGCTCCCCTGTCCTTTGACCCTCCTTCTCAGTCAGGAAAAACTACCAAACCTCTTTGGGAAAAAATAGAAACCTCGTTTCACAATGAAAGAGAGATTCAACGGACATCGGACATGCTTCAATTTGCAGATAGACGAGATGGACTCACTCAAGAGGAGACCCAGTTTTTGACATGTTATTGCTCTGTGCCTTACAAAAACGTTTGCTTACAAATTTCCGAGATATGTGATCTCAAAGATAGAGATCCATTGGTCGCCTGTGCTGTTTTTAAGTCCGTAAATCATCACCGCTCATGCCTCAAATCATCTTCTGCTTATATACGCATGTCGAGGCAAGCTAGCTTTTGTTAATTCTCCCATGCCAATTCCAGCAGCTGCCAGTAGATGGAGTGCTAACACAATTGTTCATCGTTGTATGTTGCACCAGATAACCAAAGCAAGTTCATAGCCTGTGTTTTTGTTCTCTGAAAATGGCAATAACCTTTTCTGATTCTGATTCTGACTGAAATAAAGTGGGGTTTGGTTTTCAGTACATTATTTTCAGTTCTAAAACATGAGATGCCAAAGTTAAGGAAGAAGAGCAGGTTTAAAGAACAAGAACAACACTATATACTGCAGAATAAGTAATTTAAGTCATTTTGCATCAATATTACGATTGGAAAGTTTGAAAAGGAAAGTAATCATTTATATAACTGCCAGAAACAAACAAGTAATAAGTAAGTAATACAACTTCTCCCAGTCAGAATTCCTCTCCATGCACACATACTACGTCCTGTGGTGCAGTAGAGTGGAGCCTGTTCTGTGTCTGACACCTGTACTCTCACTGTTTGGATGTGCGGGTGGGAGTTTGTCTTTGTAACAAACCAGGATGCACCTTCTCCAGCGACGCAGCCGTGTGAATAGAAATTTAATTTCTGCAATTCACTTGACTGAGAAGGTCTCACTGAAACAGTTTTGGAAAGCAAAATAAAACCTTACACTTCCCAGCTTATTGTCATCTAAAAGGAACATTTTGAAACTGAAATACCTGAAACAAATAATCAGTTGCCTATGTAAATACATTGTACATATACTTGGCATTAAAAATGCAAAAGATTAAGGCTACAATCTTAATTCATTTGATGCACTTTCGACCAAAATTATGAAACCGAGGAAGCGGGTGAAGTGCTTTGCCCAAGGCCACAATGAGATCATACACTGGCAGGATTCACACCGACAACGTTTGTGTTTGTGGACAAGCTACATCCTTCTCTATTAATAATAAAGGATATATATTTTATTCACAGCAGCTCTGGTGTCTTGCAGCGTTTAAACCTACGGAAATTTGAGTTTGGTAGTGGAACGTGAGGTAACCTTTTCAGCAAGGTGAATTCTAAAAAGATCACAAACTCCTGAGAATCCATCTTGTTAGGCTACTGCTGATTTGTGTGCAGTACTCAAAAGTAGTTTAATGGGCAAACACACAAGGTGGAAGTCAAAACAACCAAAGCAAAAGGCGGCGCCAACGGCCATACTTTGACCTATTTTATTTTTTGGACTATTTTCTTATTCAAAAGTGTGCACACAATGGCACTTTGTACATGGATGAGAAAGAGGGCTGTGCTTTTTTGAACACTGAATATAACACAATTTAGATTTTTCTGCTTCTTCTGCTGTATTTTTAAACTTCCCAATGGCTTTTGGCGAGAGCCCTCCCAGATGGATTAATGTGAAGAACTCAATTCAGAGTGAGACACAGATCAGTCTGGTGTGAGCCGGGTTACCTGTGAGGTACTTCTGACCAAGACCTACTAAACAAGGACTTTGAGCAGGACCAAATCAAACCATTGTGAACACAGATTTAGATTTAGACTTAGAAATATTCTGTTATCTTGCGGCAGTATTTGACCTGCTTTTTGTTTCCTTGGGGTTAGTAGTAAACTACACCTCCATTTACAATAAGGGAGTGTCTGCAGTGCCGCGGCGCGCGGCCGAAAAAGCCATGTTATGTTTGTGCCGGCCGCGCGCCGTGGCTCCTGAAACTGCGCCGCTATTTGACCGTTTTAGACCGCGCCGGGTGAAGGTTAGGGTTAAGGTTAGAGTTAAGGTTAGGGTTAGGGTTAAGGTTAGGGTTAAGGTTAAGGTTAAGGTTAGGGTTAAGGTTAAGGTTAAGGTTAAGGTTAAGGTTAAGGTTAAGGTTAAGGTTAAGGTTAAGGTTAGGGTTAGCCATGAGGCTATAACGGGCTATAAGGGAAATGCCGCAGTCCCTGAAACTGCGCGGCAATTTGACCGCGCCGCGGCTCTCCAGCCACGGCCTTACAATAATGTATTTAGGCTTTGGAGCAACCTCTGCTCTCTGTCAGCAGTAATGAAAAAAACATTTAAATAATGAATGATTGCACATGATTGCCACTCATTTTGTTTTGTTCATTAGTTAATAGTTACATTTACGTCTCAGAATGGTTTTCAGACATATACCTTTATTCCTACTTGAGTAAAGTATTCTACAGAGTAATATATTCAGAGTGATTTTTGAGTATTCAGAGAAGACAAGCTCAAAAATAGTATTAATTTAAAAAGTGTGAAAGAAGATAAATATACCAGTTGGATTAAATCATTGTAATCCCTCATTTGTCCAGGAGTGTTCCATTGTAGAGAAGGATTTAAGGGTAGTCATTTCATCTGAAAGTCATTCTCAATTAGAATTAATCAAGTTTCATAATGAAAACACTTAACTGTATCACTAGTGTCTTTTACTTTTACAAAACCACCTGGATGTTTCATATTTATTTGGTTAATCGCACTTTCTTTATTGAAATCACATCATGTTCTACTTCACTTTTGCCCCCAGTTTCCTCCTGTTTAAACACATTTTAAAGAGCCCGTACAAGGAAACAAATGAATGGTCATTCATTTTGCCACATTGCTAATCATTCAGTGACTCAAACCAGAAAACGCCAAGTACTGTATGATACAGTATGATTCATATTATTGCCTCGATACAGCTGATATTTGCAGCATTCATGCCTGTGTCGGTCAGCTGCTCTGGCTCCCTGCAGAGCGGAGCGGTAAGCGCCTCCCAGCAATTAAACCCTGCATCTCCACCACAGCTCCCTCTGACGCCGGCTAATTACCGGCGCTTGTTGTCTGCATGTTTCATTAGACGCCACTATTAACTGCTGAATACTCCTGCTTTCAACACCAGTGGGAGAGCACTAACCTTGTTTTAATTGCACTGAGTAATATTTTATTGTTGAATAGTTACGGAGATACACAATACAGGGAGATGAATTATGTAAGTATAAAAACACAAAAAGTTAAATCAATTGTTTGCACCGTGTGGCTTTGCTAATTAAAAAGATAGAATAACAAAAGAACAAAAACAATGTTTTAATTTGTATGGAGTAAGTTAAAGACACTCCACACTACTCCTAGACCATTTCTCCATAGAGCAATCAATCACAAAAGTTGAGACAATAGAACCACCCCATAACTGGGACATCCTCACATATTTCCTACAAAACGATGAATACCGGTGACGTCACTTCCGGTGAGTGTATCGCGTTTTCAGAGCTGTTTGTTCTTAGAGCTTTTTATTGATTAATCCACAAATTATACACACTATTTACGCATCATATACACAAAAGTGAAAGTTGGATTGCTCCGCAAACAATCCGGAGCCTCATTCTGTATTTCGTGGATTAAAAGCCCTCCTCACTCTCTAGCTCCAGCCTGAACTAGCCTAGCCGCTAGCGTCATGGCTGGATCTACCTTTACCTGTTTAAGTTGTCATATGTCGAGTCAGAACCCTGGCTCCTTCTCTGATGATAGGTGCGTGAAGTGCAGTGTAGTGGTAGTTTTTGAGGCCCGGGTTACGGAGTTAGAAGCACGGATCCACTGTTTAGAGGAGCTAAAGTCCAGCTATAGTCAGGTATTAGCTTCAGGTCTACCGGACCGCGCTACAGGGCGTAGAATTAGCATTAGCAGTAGCAGTAAGGCCGAGCTCAGCCCCTCAGCGTCTCCCGTGCAGCCGGGACTAGACCAGGAACAGAAAAGGGACCAATTTGTGACAGTTCGGAGGGGACAAGGCGCTAAACGCCGAACCTTAGTGCACCGTGAGCTTCACGTCTATAATAGGTTTTCTCCCCTCAGCGATCACACCCCCGATGAACAGACTAGAGAAACTCTTATAATCGGGAGTTCTATAGTCAGAGACGTGAAGCTGCCAGCTGCTAGCGTTAGGTGTTACCCGGGGGCCAGAATGGGTGACATCGAAGGAAATCTTAGACTCCTAAAGCAGAGTAGGCAGACGTTCCGTCGAGTCGTGATTCACGCAGGCGGTAACAACGCCCGGCGGAGACAATCAGGTACAGAGAGCAAAGGCAGTATATAATCAATGAGTCAAGAAACCAGAGGCATGTGGAAATCAGTCTTCAAAACATATTCAAATGGGTTAAGCCAGGGGTGTCAAACATCCGGCCCGCCAAACGTTTTAATCCGGCCCGCCGAACATTTTGAATTAATATTAATATATATTTTTTCATTCATAGAACCGTAATTACATCCGTAACCGTTGTTAGCGCTAAAACTACACATCCCACAATGCCGCTGGTGGCCGCCCCTCCCCCGCGCGGCTTTTCACTGCAGTGTGTACTGCCGAGGGAGAAGTGCTGAGAGAAGTAAGACATGCGTTTGCGCACTTTACAGCACTTACGCACCTCAGAGCAGAGGTCTGAGTGAGGAAAGAGACGTGTGGCTTTAGGAAACACGTGGAAGAAAGAAAGAAGACGGTTTTGTGGATGTTTGAGTTGTGCTAAAAGTGGAGCTAACAACAAGAAAACTAACTTCTGTGATGATGCTCTGTGAGGAAAACATCCAAACCTCTACAAACCTGGACAGATCAGGAGCCACAGGTACAAACACAAGTCAGAGTGTAATAAAGTATGAACATGATTGTGTCCACACTAATGTGACTGTGAACACACTAATGTGACTGTGAACAACACAAACACAATGACCTCATTTGAGTCACTACATGAATCATTTGTCACTAAGATCAACTTAAACTATGAAAATATTGAGCTCATATTGAGTTTGAGCAGAAACACGTCTGTGATACGAACATTTCACATCATAAATCACATCAAAAGTCCATGTTCCTGCTCCTGCTGCTGCATGAATATGGACTCAGTCTTTCAGCTGCTGCACATTTGTGCAACAGTCTCCACAACTATTACTAGGCTGTAAAAAGCTATTTATTTCTTATATTTTTTTTATATGTTCGGCCCGCGACCCAGCATGAGCGTCGAAATTCGGCCCGCGGCCCAAAATGAGTTTGACACCCCTGGGTTGAGCAGAAGACCTTAATTAGATTCTTGAAGGAGTCTGGCCTGATCAACAGACTATTTTTTTATTTATTTTTTGCTCTGTGGGGAAATTCTTCTGGTTCATATTCCAATACAGTAGGTGGCGTAAATGCACCTAAATGTTGAGTGCCATTCGCCAGCCACTCTGTTTCGGAGAGAGAAGAGTAACAGGAGGCACAACAATATAGTGCCAACATATGCAGTGGTAAACATCGCTCTGTCCGTTAGGCGGCAGAGTGTATTTGCCGAATCGGCCCCAGTCTCGCTCCTGAGTGTGAACACACAGTCAATTGATCCGGTCTAAAGATGGCCGCCAACTGAGCCGGATCAGTTTAGTCCGAACTAAACTGGTCAAGTGGGACTGCAACTTTAATTATCTTCTTGTTAAGAATTTCATATGTATTTTTTATTTTTTTATTTTTAAAATAAACAAAACAAAAAAGAACCCAACAGCGAGAGGGAGCAACGGGCACAGGGAAAAAACATTCAAACCTTTTGGTTGCTTATTTATCCAATATAAGCACATTAAACCAGGCACCTCTAAAGTTGACAGTTGGAATAACCTTACATTTTACAAATCATTGTTA
This sequence comes from Eucyclogobius newberryi, assembly GCF_026437365.1. Lineage (NCBI taxonomy): Eukaryota > Metazoa > Chordata > Actinopteri > Gobiiformes > Gobiidae > Eucyclogobius > Eucyclogobius newberryi. The sequence continues at coordinate 9,970,206 of NW_027315735.1, forward strand.
TAAATTGTATTGGTATTATTTTTGTTGTTTGGTCACCAGTTATCTCAAGTGTTAGACAGCACTAGGCAAAATGCATTGAAATGTTTAAGTTACAGGCCAATCAGACATGGCCTGCATTTGTTTATTCTCTTAATCTGTAATTAACACATGCAGCTGATCACTTGTGTCCAACTCCAATGTCAGTTGTTCCAGGTGCGTACCTATATTCCCTGGTACATATGTTCCCCAGCACCTATGTTTCCCGTTTTTATGAACGGGGGAACTACGCTAAGACTAGCATAGGCTACTGGTTCAGGTTCCACAGCCCCAAAAGTTGTGCATACATGTATGGTTTTACAGCATAAAATATAGCAGCATATAACCATAACCCAAACCCTGACCCTGATCCAGGTCTCGGGAACATGGATACCGGGGAACATAGACCCCTATGTTTTTCCCAGTGGAACCCCAGCCCTCTGCGGCCTCCCTTTGCTCCGTCCAGACAAACTGAGCCTGCAGCCACACACTGTGGACGATGGACAGAGTCTGCATTGTCCAGGCAACACTTAGAGCTCAAACTTTAGTTTCAGTTTTAGTTCTTCTTTAATGTTATATTGATTATAATCCATGTGAAATACTATTGGATTTACCCGCAAATAATGTGAATATGAGGCGGATTGTCCAAAAAAAAACGCTTTGTAGCTCTTTATGGACTCTAAACAGTTCATATCCCAGCTCTTTGCATGCTTTGTGCAGTACATAATAGCGATGCACGGGCTAGATTAGCTTTTTAGGGCCTATTTGAATAAAGAAAAGCTTTTGTTGAGTCTAGTTGTGCTGAGTTGCCACTTTATAAAGCGGAAAAGCGTTGACCAACTTGCACCTGCTGTAGTCTGATCTGATCTGGTTACAGGTCGACCCATGCATCAGACATAGTCTGAACCTTTAAAACTACATAGTGTAAATAGGTGCTGGCCCTGCGACAAGTTGGCCACTGTCCAGGGTGTACCCCGCCTAAGGCCCGAAGTCACTGGGATAGGCTCCAGTCACCCGCGACCCCGAAAGGGACCAAGCGGTAGAAAATGGATGGATGGATGGATGGATGGATAGTGTAAATAGGCCTGTATATAGTCTGTATTTGTACGTGCTGTAGGGCTGCAATGATTAATAGAGTAAATTTAGTAATTTGATTCCAAAAAGCTCTGATTATCATTTTATTACCTCGATGATTCGTTTAATTTACATGTAGTAATACATGAATCTGTGGCACCCGGAGCGCACAGAATGACTTGTGGCTTGTGCCATGTGGACCTGCAGTAACTAAAGCACAACAGAGGAGACAGCGGAGTGTGACTGGGAAATGTAGTTTTGTTGTGTGAAAGCACAAAGAGGACCGCAATTATGAAACAGAAAGTCAGCGATGGAAGGGCGACAACACGGAGGCTAAAGTGACCGGCACACACAATTGACTGCTGTTACAGCTCAAAACACTTCCAAGGCTGTGTGCGAATGTCCACCCTCGTCCCCTGACCCCTCAATATCTCCCCAGTCCGCCGCTATTTCACAGACTATATAGTGCACTCAATCACAGAGCGATTCGGACACTGGACGCACTTACTTGCTCCTCACAGCTGGTCACATGACCCTGGCGTCCGAGTGAAAAAAAATCTGAAAAACTCTAACTAATGTTAAACTAATAAATGTTGGTGAAATCCATCTGGCACACATATATTTATTGATTTATAATCCCCATACAAGTCTTGGAGCTCACATTCAACAACAAACGGACTGAACTGTTCTACTTTTTGCCTGTGATGGTGACTCAAGCTAAGGAAAGCGGCTAACGCTAGCAACTTTGCGGCATAACGTCTATTTAAGAGTGTTTGGCGCATATTCTCGTGTCAAGAGTGTGTTAAAACAGCTCTTCTGCTTCATTCTGCCTCTGTTGTGTCCAGTTAAAGACCTGTCGCTGTGGTTTTTACGACTCTCGCAATGCACTGTGACCTATATTGACCGATCTAGTGACCATCGCTGCACACTACTTTACAAGGTAGGTAATCGATTACTCAATTAATTGAAGAAAAGGATCGATAGATTACTCTATTACGAAAATAATTGTATACTGTGAGCTGCACTGTAAGGGCACTCCTCATGTGTGCCCTCTTGGCACAGACCACGGGCTGGGCATTTCATATTGGGGCACATCTGATTTATAAGTAAAAAGGGTCTGGTGACAGCCCTGCCCACTGGTACAGCTGTTCCCCGCTAGGTTGTAAGAGTTTTCTTTGCCCTTCTGCTATGTAAAGAACACATATGACTATGGACATTGGGGACATTTATGAGGTAAAAGTGTGTGTCTGGGTAGACTCTGAATCAACTATACATTTCTGTCTCTTTGTTTTTCTTGAAGGCATCACCATGTCCTACATATTTTTGAACTGATCTTATCTTTGATAACACATTGTCTTTGCTCTAAAGACTGTAGTCAGTAATAGAGAAACATGGTGGAGCAATATGTTCTGAAGAATCTTGTCATGAAAATTTTAGAAGAAATTCTTTGAGATTAAAATGACAAAGTGAAAGTGTAATGTGCCTGCTATGTTTTATTGATGTTTATGGAGCGGCGTGTTCTGTGCTGCTGTCACATCCACACAGCTCCACGCACATGTCTCGTGCCCACCCCTCATGCTCTGTGCTCGTGCACTTCCACAGCGTGCACGAGGATGAAAGGAGCATGACTTTAATAAAAAGTGATTAAGACTAACTGGAAACAAAACAGCATGTATTAAATGTCCATTGGAAAGAGCTTCAACATGACAGAATGAGGCCAATGAATCATACATAGTCTGAGCGCGCTCAGTGCAGCTGCCATCATTACTTCTGCACTTTGAACAACTTCATTACAGTCACTTAGACATTCACACTTCTCATAAGTGCAAAAATATTCATAACATGCCAGAGTGTACCTGGAACAAGAGGCAACTCCACGGAACATGTCCTGCACTAAAGGAGAACTAGTTGACTTTAAATCTGCCTCAGCGCTGTTTTCTGCTTTCTTTCATTTAATCCAGTTTTTAAAAGATGAACAGTAATGGACATGAAGGCAGCAGAGTGGGCCACTCCAGTCAAAGGGTCTCATAACACAGTGGCTTCCAATCTTTTTCCCTTGAAGCCCCGCTGCCAAGCATTTATTTCAGACAAACAAACAGAAAATTTAGGGTTTATGTTCCCAAACATATTTTCCAATAATTTGGGGGTTTCTATTGTTTAATTGTCACATCTTTGATGAGCTGACCCTCTGAGTAGAAGCTCTGGGGACCAATAGATACAAGGAACACAATAAGTGTGAACTCAAAATACGGGGAACACAAAATACTAGTCACTTAATAGTTCTTCGATTATTTGAGAAATCAGTCTGAATAAATGGTTTAGGCCCAAAAGAACGGATCCCTTGTATGAGTTTGTGTCTTTCAGTGTGCAGTTTCCTGACTAAAAGCCCCGTGTCTGTGGATGGTGTGAGTACAGTGGCTTGTTGCTGCTGTGCTTCAGTACCTGAGGGCAAAGCGAGCAGCAGCTGCCACACTCCTCAGCCGCCCTGGCCCCTTAAATAGAGCATGAAGCTCCCACGCACTGCGCCTGTTGCCTCCAAACTGGGCCGTGATTGCATACTTTATGACTGAGGCATGATGGGTAAGGATTAAAGATGGCTGCCCTGGGGATATACATTACTCTTGATGGATTCGTGCGCTTCACATATTCTCTAAAGACGTCACGGGGGCCACAAGGCTTGACTAATGCATGGTGCGGTGATGGGATCAGAGCAGGCAGCAGGGTGCGTGTGTGTGTGCGACTGTGTGTGTGTGTGTGTGTGTGCCTGTGTGTGTGTGCGACTGTGTGTGTATAATGTGTGTGTGTGTGTCCATATGTGTGTGTGTGTGCCTGTGTGTGTGTGCCTGTGTGTGTGTGTGTGTGTGCCTGTGTGTGTGCGACTGTGTGTGCGACTGTGTGTGCATGTGTGTGTGTGTGTACCTGTGTGTGTGTGCATGTGTGTGTGTGTGCATGTGTGCTTGTGCGTGCGTGCGTGCGTGTGTGTGTGTGTGCCTTTGCGTGTGTGTGTGTGTGTGTGTCTGTGTGTGCATGTATGCTTGTGTGTGTGTGTGTGTGTGTGTGAGCTCTGATCAGTGCGCCGCTGACACTGCTACAGTTCATCGGGGTGAGGAGAGACAGTGTGAGGCTCCTGACAGACGCACGGGAACCAACAGTACGCTTGTTACATTCTTCAGATTCTTATGTCTTTGCATTTGTGAAAGAGTGAATTTAGTCTTTTTCCCCAAAGAGTGTCTTGTAAAAGCAGCAGTTTGTGACAAAATGAGGCCAGGGCTACATGGGTGTGTTAGGCTGTTACTCGGCTGTAAGAGATGGAATCAGTTGTATGGATGATGGCGTGTGCGTAAAACATCGCTTTTTGGCTGTGCCAAACACGATCCAAGCGTTACACAGGAAGAGCTGAGTGAAAGCGCAGACTGCAGACAGATGATTTGTGTTCTGTGTGTTTTACCGAGTTTGTCCAAGGGATGCCAAAAAAGTTAGAATCGGTGCATAAAACTTTAGCTTCCCAGTGCAAACGGCTCCTCTGGCCGCTACAGGGGCTGTAAAAGCCACAATGAGCACGTAAGAACAGTGATTGTGCGCAAACTGCCCACATAGAAAAACTAGGCAATAGAGGAGCTGAGAATGTGTGAATATAACACCGAGGCTCCTCCTCCTGTCTGCAGACTCCTCCTCCTGTCTGCGGGCTCCTCCTCCTGTCTGCGGGTTCCTCCTCCTGTCTGCAGACTCCTCCTCCTGTCTGCGGGCTCCTCCTCCTGTCTGCGGGTTCCTCCTCCTGTCTGCGGGCTCCTCCTCCTGTCTGCGGGCTCCTCCTCCTGTCTGCGGGTACCTCCTCCTGTCTGCGGGCTCCTCCTCCTGTCTGCGGGCTCCTCCTTCTGTCGGGCTCCTCCTCCTGTCTGCGGGCTCCTCCTGTCTGCGGGCTCCTCCTCCTGTCTGCGGGCTCCTCCTCCTGTCTGCGGGTTCCTCCTCCTGTCTGCGGGCTCCTCCTCCTGTCTGCGGGCTCCTCCTTCTGTCTGCTGGCTCCTCCTCCTGTCTGCGGGCTCCTCCTCCTGTCTACGGGCTCCTCCTGTCTGCGGGCTCCTCCTCCTGTCTGCGGACTCCTCCTCCTGTCTGCGGGCTCCTCCTGTCTGCGGGCTCCTCCTCCTGTCTGCGGGCTCCTCCTCCTGTCTGCTGGCTCCTCCTCCCGTCTGCAGGCTCCTCGTCCTGTCTTTTGCATCTTGGCCGTGGTGCTGAAAGTGAACTGCCCACGTCACTTTGAAACAGAACATTGACACCGGTCCCTACTACAACTTTGTCCCTACAACAACTTTATTGTCTTAAATGTATGACTTATATTCTGGTTAAATTATGAGTTTATTCTCATTAAATTATGAGTTTATTCTTGTAAATGTAGGACTTTTTTTCTGGCTTGGACTTTAATCTCATAAAATTATGACTTTTATGTTGAAATGTTGTGATTATGACTGTATTCTCGTAGTGCCCCTCATCTTTTAAATTTTGGGTTGGCCCTTATACTCCGTCGTATATATTAACAGTTGAGATGTAACATGCTAAAATCACTATTCAGTTTGGCCATGTCCATTTATTTCATCTTGAAATGTGCAACTTTAGTCAGTGAATATTTAAATTGCATGGCATCCACTTACTTAGCACATAGCAGCAACACATCGATCACAATTAAAGGAGACGAATAATGCATTTAACGTAGTATTACTTAGTCAAGTATTTTGTATCAATCAATCAAAATGTATTTGTATTGCACCATTTATACAAAATGTAACTACAAAAAAATAAATACAAGAAATGTGAGGATGTCACAGGGAGCCAGTGCTGAGCCCTGAGCACAGGAGGATCCTACTTCCTGGTTCTCGTCGGACTTAAGCTGCAGCGTTTTAGATGCTCAGCTCGTTTGGAGAGGTGCAGTAGTCTAACCTACAGGGGACAAATGTATGCATCAGCCTCTCCAATTCTGTTTTAGATACGATACGTTTGATCTTGGCATCTATTTTGTCAATGGTAAAACGCTGCAGATGTGGATTTTCTGTGGCTGTTTAAGTTCAAATCCGGGCCCAACATTATTCATAGATTCCTCCCTTGGTTTGAAGGTTTAACTGAAAGAGACTGGAGGTAATTACTAACACTTTGTTTCTCTGGACCCAGTTCAGCAGGAGAAACTAGTTTTGCATCCAAACACTGATCCGTTGGCTGCAGTGACAGAGAAGACTTTAGCACCCGACAGGAATAGAGCATGTGTGTGCTCTCTTTTTAATTATAGTAAATAACCTTTGTTATTACTGTGAAATTCATGTGCAATCTATGTGCTGTCGTGACACATATTCATGTGCAATTACTGTCGTGATCACATGCAATGGTATTTATTTATTTATTTGTCTATGGGAGTTTTTATTTATTTATAGGAGATCTTCTACTGAAAGTGTTTTTCAGACTTCCTATAAGTGATCTGTTCTTCTGTATCTACCTCTGTATCTACCTGTGTTGCACCAATGAAATTTCCCCATGTGGGACAATAAAGGAATATCTTATCTTATCTTATCTTAATTGTGACCTTTTTCCTCCAGAATAGTTATGCTGGATATTTGTTTTGGATTTAAATATCTTTGTGTGGTGTTTCTTTGTGAAAAACATTACGGTTATTGTTCAAACTACAGATCGACTAGTTTTTCATGGCCGATGCACATTGTTTTAGTTCCCTTCAGCATTTTCCCCCAAATAAATGATTTTAACTGAGTCAAACTGAGTCTGTATATTACACTGGTCTGCGTGATAAAAGTAACAAAGAAAAATTATAATGGACAGTATTTTCAGACATCCAAAAACCTTGAGCTGTGGTACCACATCATGTTCTCTTCTCTCAAAGCTTAATATTGTTCCTTAAAGCCAGCTCAAATTAAATATCGTCCTGTGCTGGAAATTTAAGGCCAATTCCTGATACACCAAAAAGTGTAAATATTGGTTGGCGAAAACATTTGTAACTCTAGTTCAAACCTGTTGATTTTTTCATTTATTGGAAGTTGTTTATGTAAAGCTGGAACACTTCTTTTTTCTCTCTTTACTGACTTCCACATTGATGACCCTGGCGTTTGGAACATGTCAGTGGAGAGCTCTTCTCTGGCATTGTCGATGCTGCTCCTACTGTTTTTGCGACTGCTCTTCAGGTTTTGGGAGCAGGATCCAGACCCTTTGAGGCACAGCTTCAGCTTTGGATTCTGCTCGTACTCGCAGGGTGATGGGACTGTTTTGTGACCCCCACAAACCCAAACAAACACAGGGCTCTTACGCAGCAGCTGGAGCAGTTCTCTGACATGGAGCGAGCCGACCGCCGCTGTCTCTGTCGGGTTTAGCAAACAGTAAAACCTTCACAACTGATACGAATGTTAGCTTTGCTTGGATATGGTAATGCTTTGACTCTTTTCACCTTTCTGTTTGTCTGCTGCCTTAAAAGACACCGGTTGGAGACAGGTGTTTTATAAAAGGTCACATACTAAGCAAAATTGACTTTGAGCTTTTAACTATGTTATCACACCTCGTCAAAAACCCACCTCAAGTTGCAATAGAAAGTCTTCTCCCTCCGAGCGTCAAAAACACTCACATTCTGAAGTTGTTTTTGTTCTAATACATGAGATGCCAAAGTAAAGGTTCTCAAGAGCAGGATTGAATACCAATAACGATACAAATAATGCAGAATATGTTTCCTTTAAATTACAATCATAGGACATTTAAATCAAAAACTGCTCATGTGGCAAATGAAGAGCTTATACTGTGATGCTCTGTAGGCTGTAAATTACACAAATAATGACTTTATTGAATTAACTTTTTCTCTAAAAAGATATCAATTAAATATGGCATGCAAAGCCAAGCATTTGCTCACTGATTAACTTGCTAAATGAATAGAGAGTGGAGGATTAGATGAAACATGCAGTAAGTGCATTGCGCTTGGATCAGGAGCAGAGTGGACATATATAATACTGCCTTTCCTCAAGAGCAAGAATCATTTTCCCAATGCAACGCTCAATATTAGTCTAACCTTATTGGTGAACACAAGGTAATACTACAGCTTGGTATTTTCTTTAAAGAAGGGGTTCAAATCAGCTCTAAAGAAGGAACAGACAAACAGAACCTCTCACAATGATGGATCGGCCTGCTCTGCTGCTGGTGAAGCTGTTTTGACACAAAACAATGAAGAAAACGGTCCAAACATGTCTAAAATGTGACATAAAACATGGGCCAGTGGTTACTAATAAATAAACTCTCACTGAAGTCCAGTTTGAGACGTGTTCCAGAAGACGAGGTCTGGAACTTCATGGTGTTTCCACTTTTATATTGTAATATATATTATTGTATCATAACATGCGTAAAAAGTATTCTTGTAGCTAGTTCCATCCATCCATCCATTTTCTACCGCTTGTTCCCTTTCAGGGTCGCGGGTGACTGGAGCCTATCCCTGTGACTTTGGGCCTTAGGCGGGGTACACCCTGGACAGTGGCCAACTTGTCGCAGGGCTGACACAGAGACATAGACATTACAGACAGTTCACTCTCACATTCATTCACTAGGGCCAATTTAGACATGCATGTCTTTGGACGGTGGGAGGAAGCCGGAGAACCCGGAGAGAACCCACGGTAACACGAGGAGAACATGCAGACTCCACCCAGAGAGATCATGTGATGTTGGTCTGGTCCGGGAGCGCTAACCGCCTTTGCCACCGTGCACCCCCAAGCTAGCTATATGTAGCTAGTTATGTGAAATTGTCTAATGATGGTTTTAAAATAAATGTAGATGTTTTATTATTCATTTAAAAGTTGAGAGGTAGAATATAAAGCTGACGTGAGATGTGTTCTGGTCAGAATATCATGCAACCATGTGATTGGCTGATTGGCGTTACATGCAAAAACCTTAACACTCTTGCAGTGTTGCAAAGCGAACTCTCTCATCAGTCAGCGCTGCACTTCTGCTATTATTTACCATATTTTCCGGACTATAAGTTGCACTGGAGTATAAGTTGCACCAGCCCAATAGAGAAGAAGAAAACATATATGAGTTGCACTGGAGTATTAAATGCGGTTGCAATTGTGAAAATAACAAATAATATCACATATAAGTCTCTCCGGAGTATAATTATACGTATATAATTGACAATGACTCTTGGATGAGAGTCGAAACGTCTATTTTTTTCTAACTGAGTCCAGATGACTACAACTGAAGCTTTTTCTACTATGGAACACGCCTGGATGAATGAGGGATTACACCGACATATACGTATATAAGTATGAATATAAGTATAAATCGCACCCCGGCCAAAACTATGAAAACAAGTGCGAAATATGGTAGTCAGATTAACAGACAACTGACGGATCTCCCACGGGAGAAGGGGGGAGAGTGGGAGAGAGAGTGAGAGAGAGGGAGGGGTGAGAGGAAGGGAGGGAGAGGGGGGAGAGAAAGGGGGAGAGAGGGAGAGAGAGGGAGGGGGGAGAGGAAGGGAGGGAGAGGGGGGAGAGAGGGAGAGAGAGGGAGGGGGGAGAGGAAGGGAGGGAGAGGGGGGAGAGGAAGGGAGGGAGAGGGGGAGAGAGGGAGAGAGAGGGAGGGGGGAGAGGAAGGGAGGGAGAGGGGGGAGAGAAAGGGGGAGAGAGGGAGAGAGAGGGAGGGGGGAGAGGAAGGGAGGGAGAGGGGGGAGAGGAAGGGAGGGAGAGGGGGGAGAGAAAGGGGGAGAGAGGGAGAGAGAGGGAGGGGGGAGAGGAAGGGAGGGAGAGGGGGGAGAGAAAGGGGGAGAGAGGGAGGGGGGAGAGGAAGGGAGGGAGAGAGGAAGGGAGGGAGAGGGGGGAGAGAAAGGGGGAGAGAGGGAGAGAGAGGGAGGGGGGAGAGGAAGGGAGGGAGAGGGGGGAGAGAGGGAGGGGGGAGAGGAAGGGGGAGAGAGGAAGGGAGGGAGAGGGGGGAGAGAGAGAGAGGGAGGGGGGAGAGGGGGGAGCGAGAGGGAAGGGGGAGAGGGAGGGAGAAAGGGAGAGAGGGGATGCAAAGGAAAGATGTGAATTCTAAGTTCATTTGAAACTATGTCTTAAAAGCCGCACATCTCTAACACACAGAGGCTGCACTGCTCGCTCTCCGTGAAGGAGGTGCTTATACTGTCCGGATGGGACTGCGCTTAGGTCCAGATCCGGACCAGAGTCCACCTATTAGGGACCCGGAACAGAAGCTATGGTTTCAAGAGCATGACGTCACAGTGAAGCACTAGCTCATGTAGCGTTACTGTGACGGAGCCAGTGCGTCTTTAACTGGTGTCGGCGCTTATTTGCTGAGCAACCGCGCGGTCGTCATGCCCGCGCGCACTTTCCAACACACACTCATACATTCCCCGCTCCCCGCGTTTCCCTCTGTTTCATTCATTCGCATCAGACGCTACACACGCTTCTTTCCCCGCACTCCTCCGTCACTAATCCGCCAAGGGTGCACACTTGCGCGCGTTAGGTTAAGTCTAAGCATACACGCCAATTGTTACCTGTTTTGTCACGAAGCCGCGCTCCGCCGATGCGTCGCGTTGGGTCGAAACCGAGCCAGGACTTCCGGGAAGTTTAAATGCGCGTTGTTCGCGCCGTGGTGCTGACCATGTGACACCGGGTATTCTATGTGTTTATATTGCTTTATTTTGAACATGTGTATATAATTAATGATGTATTAGGTTGTAGGAAGAGGCCACAACAGTTTATTGTCAATTTATTTGGGATTTGAATTATATAGTTATTTTGCTCAGTGGGAGGGGCAAGTGAGGAATAAAGGGAGCCGCTCTTGGCTGGGGGGGAGTCTGTCCCCAACAACAGAGAAGGAAACAGTGTGAGAGAGAGAGTAAAAGAGAGTGAGTTAGAAGAGAGAGAGTTAAAAGAGAGAACGAGTTAAAGTTGAACTCATAGTTGGAACTCTGTAAATATATGTTTTTGGATTTCTGGACCTTTTTTGCTCACTGTATATATTTTGCACTGTTACACTATTTTTGCACTTTGGTTTGGCACAATAAATCCACCTGAGCACTTGAAATCTGACTTCGCCATATTTTTGAGGGAGAGCCCCGCTACATTTGGTGTCAGAAGTGGGATATGGCAAGTCGGAAGAAAGTTTCTCGCCAACCAAAGCGCACAGGTTTGCGATCACAAGGCGGTGATCGACAGCCAGAGGGGGCAGGAGCTCCAGACCCAGCATGGGAGACAGATGAGGATGAAGAGTGGGAGCAGAAGCCCGAGCCATCATCTGAACCAGGTCAGGACATGGTGACGCTGATGAGAGATTTTTTAGCGGGACAGCAACGCCGCGAAGAGGGTTTGCTGGCCGAACTCCGGGGACTGAGAGCCTCTTTTCCTACTGTTGTGGAGGGCGGGGCTCAACCTGCATCCCCTTCGCAGCCGACTCTTCGAAGACCTCGTCCAGCGCCAAACCTGCCTGCACATCATGAGTCGCCAACCCCTGGTGGCCAGAGATCGGTGTTCCATGGAAGCCGCATGGAGATCGATGATGCTGAGCCGCAGCGCCATGTACCGGAAGCTGAGGACAGGCCAAGACCAGAATGGAGACCGTACAATGAGCCGAAAATACCACAGTTTCAGAGTGGTGAGGACATGGAAAATTATCTGCTACGTTTTGAGCGGATAGCTAGAACCTGGAGGTGGCCAGAGGACGAGTGGGCGTGTCGTCTTGTACCCTTATTGACTGGAAAGGGACTGGAGGCCTACTCTGCTATGGATGAAGACAGAGCCCACTGTTACATGGACCTGAAAGCAGCTCTGCTTGCGAAATTTAACATTTCACCCGAAACTTACCGACAGCAGTTTCGCTCCAGCACTCTGCCGCATGATGAAAGCCCTACGGAGACCTATCATCGCCTCCGAGGACTCTATCGCCGCTGGATAAGACCGGATGAACGCTCCAAGGAGGAAATTGGTGAAGCGATCATCATGGAGCAGCTTCTGCGGGTGTTTCCCTTTGAAGTGAGGACCTGGGTGAAGGAACATGAGCCAGCCGATGGATTTACCGCTGCTAAGTTGGCCGTGCAGTATCTCAACGCTCGGAAAGGAGTATCTTCTGCCCGGTTAACCACAGCATCCCAGCGCGCACCAGCTCAACTTTTTCTACCAAGGCCTGCCAGACGTGAGACCAACCAAGACGTGTCAGGTACCATGAATTCTGCCCCAAACCAACGAGGACCTGGTAAGGAGTTTATTTGTTTTTCCTGCCAACAACCTGGGCACAAAGCCTCAGTTTGCCCAGTCCGTAAAGCTAAAGTTAGCGGAGCGTGCTATCCTCCAAGACCAGAGGCAGAGGGCACTCATGAGACAGACAGTACTATTAAACGCTGTAAAAATGTGCTAATTAATGGCCAAGAGGTTTCTGCTTTACTGGACACTGGTAGTTTCACATCCCTTATCAAACGTAGCTCAGTGCCAGTTAGCAGCATAAACTATGGCAAGACAGTGGACATTTTGTGTGTGCACGGGGATAGCCACCTTTATCCTACTGTGGAGGTTACCATAACAGTTGCAGACCAGCCCTATCTGGTGGCTGTGGGAGTAGTAGAAAACCTACCCGTGGATGCTATTCTCGGTTGGGACCTACCTTTTCTGATGGACCTGTTGTCTGGGAATGTTGACTCTGGGGGGAATAATGACTGTGGAAATGTGTCGTGTTCTGTTCTTACGCGGGCACAAGTGAAAGCCGGTGTCCAACCTCTGCCAGACTTGGACGGTAGTCTGTGTGAGGGAGGCACCAAAGGGCCAAGGAAATCCCGGCGTCAGCGACGCTTTGAAAAAGAAATGTGGTCTTTAAATCCGGAAAATTGTGATTCCTTTGTGTGGGATGTACCTGAAAATGTTTCTTTGTTGCAAAGCAATGATATTACTTTGAAAAGTCTTTTTGCTAAGGTGGGAAAAGAAACCAAAGGTTGTCTGGGTCAAGAGAAGTTTATTATTGACAATGGGGTGTTGTATATCGTTAGTGATGAATGTAAACGTCTTGTTGTTCCCTTTAGCTGTAGGACCCTTGTCATGCATTTAGCACACACAGTGCCATGGTCAGGTCACCTCGGTCGCCACAAAACATTCTTGCGCGTCAGTTCTAGATTTTATTGGCCGTCCATGTATGCTGACATTCACAAATATTGCGCTACATGTCCGACCTGTCAGAAAACATGTCCAGTGCGCAAGTCTGACCGTGCCTTTTTGCAGCCTCTTCCAGTTATCTCCACTCCCTTCCGAAGGATTGCGATGGACATTGTGGGGCCCCTGGTGAAGAGCAGCAGTGGACATCAGTACATCCTGGTCATCTCGGATTATGCCACCAGATTTCCAGAGGCTTTTCCGCTGAGAACCATCACTGCGCCTGCTGTCCTTCGAGCGCTTGTTCAACTGTTCTCCAGAGTTGGATTACCTGATGAAATTCTCACGGACCAAGGCACCAACTTCACATCTCGGTTAATGCACCTTTTCCAGCAGCAACTGGGCATTTCCTCCATCAAAACCACCCCGTACCACCCACAGACGGATGGAATGGTTGAGCGGTTTAACCAGACACTGAAGCGGATGCTCCAGAAGTTCGTGGATGATACCGGCAAAGACTGGGACTGTTGGCTACCCTTTGTTCTGTTTGCCTATCGAGAGGTCCCACAGGCGTCAACTGGATTTTCTCCATTTGAACTGTTGTATGGCTGGGATGTTCAGGGGCCTTTGGACCTTCTACGCAAACAATGGGAGGGCCCACCAGCACGACAAAGTGACCGGAGCATTGTCAAGTTTGTACTTGAAATGCGAGAGAGACTGTCAAAGTACTTAGAGGAGGCAGAGAAGAACTTGCTAGGTGCTCAAAAAGCCCAGAAGACCTGGTACGACCGCCAAGCCCGCAGTCGTGAGTTCCAGCCTGGTCAGAAGGTGCTGCTTCTTCTGCCATCCTCAACCCATAAACTTTTAGCAAAATGGCAGGGCCCGTACACTGTCACCCGGAAGATGGGGCCAGTCACCTACGAGGTCCTGCATTCAGAGAAAAAGAAGTCCAGGCAGACGTACCATGTCAACCTACTGAAGGAGTGGAGAGAGCGTCCAGTCCAAGTTCCAACTAAAGTCCTGTTGGTCAGGAAAGTAGACAATGACGAGGACGGGGAAGAGCCGGACATGGGACTGGAGGGACTGACCAACACTGCTACCCCTGTGCTGGTTCATCTTCCTCCTGAGCAAGCCACACAGCTACTCCAGACCTTCAAAGAAGTGTCTTCGCTGTTCCGTGCCAGTCCTGGAAGAACTACAGTGGTGGAACATGTCATCCGCCTGAAGGAGGGTCGCCCGATCCGACAGCGACCATATCGCGTACCACAGCAGCTTGTTGGGAAGCTCCAAGATGAGATCCAAGAAATGCTGAGACTGGGAGTCATCGAACCTTCCAAATCCGAATGGAGCAGTCCTGTAGTGATTGTTTTCAAGAAAGACGGATCACTCAGGATATGTATTGACTTTCGAAAGCTGAACTCTGTGTCTGAATTTGATGCATACCCAATGCCAAGGATTGATGACTTGCTGGAGAAGATTGGTTCCGCCAAGTACATAACCACATTGGACCTTTGCAAAGGATACTGGCAAGTGCCCCTCGAGAAGTCCTCACGGCCCTACACAGCATTTCAAACACCAACTGGACTGTTTCAGTTTACTGTGATGCCATTCGGGCTGCATGGAGCACCTGCTACGTTTCAACGTCTGATGGATCGAGTTCTCCAGGGGTGTGAGCTATTCAGCGCGGCTTATCTCGACGATGTCGTCATCTTCAGCGAGACCTGGGAGGACCATGTCCAACATCTCTCCCAAGTCCTGAAGCAGATCCAGCGAGCCGGTCTTACGCTGAATCCGGCAAAGTGTGAGTGGGCTCGGCAGGAGACACGCTACCTCGGCTACCAGATGGGTCGAGGGGAGGTGAGGCCTCAGGTCGACAAGGTCGAGGCTATCCTGAGATCTCCGAGGCCACGAACAAAGAAAGAGGTGCGTTCCTTTCTGGGGTTGGCCGGATGGTACCGACGGTTTGTGCCGCAGTTCGCAACGATTGCCACTCCGCTTACAGCACTCACCGCCAAAGGCCAGCGAAACCCAGTCGTCTGGACCGAGGACTGTGAGAATGCCTTCAACACCCTCAAAGCTCACCTGTGTTCATCACCGGTGCTGAAGAGTCCAGACTTCACCAAGCGCTTCTTGGTACAAGTGGATGCCTCCATGGTTGGCCTCGGAGCAGTCCTGACTCAGGGGGAACCTGGAGAGGAGCGTCCAATATTGTATTTGAGTCGCAAACTCCTGCCACGCGAGACCCGCTACTCTGCTGTAGAGAAAGAGGGCCTTGCAATCAAATGGGCGTTGGAGAGCTTGCGCTACTACCTGCTCGGACGTGAGTTTGATCTAGAGACTGATCATAGTGCCCTGACTTGGATCAACACTATGAAGGATCATAATAGTCGCCTGACAAGATGGTATCTCGCACTACAGCCCTTCAGATTCGCCATCCGACACCGTGCCGGCAAGATGAACATTGTTGCGGATTATTTGTCCAGGTTGCCCCACAGTGTCAACCTTCCGGAAGGGAGGGATAATGTGACGGAGCCAGTGCGTCTTTAACTGGTGTCGGCGCTTATTTGCTGAGCAACCGCGCGGTCGTCATGCCCGCGCGCACTTTCCAACACACACTCATACATTCCCCGCTCCCCGCGTTTCCCTCTGTTTCATTCATTCGCATCAGACGCTACACACGCTTCTTTCCCCGCACTCCTCCGTCACTAATCCGCCAAGGGTGCACACTTGCGCGCGTTAGGTTAAGTCTAAGCATACACACGTCAATTGTTTCCTGTTTTGTCACGAAGCCGCGCTCCGCCGATGCATCGCGTTGGGTCGAAACCGAGCCAGGACTTCCGGGAAGTTTAAATGCGCGTTGTTCGCGCCGTGGTGCTGACCATGTGACACCGGGTATTCTATGTGTTTATATTGCTTTATTTTGAACATGTGTATATAATTAATGATGTATTAGGTTGTAGGAAGAGGCCACAACAGTTTATTGTCAATTTATTTGGGATTTGAATTATATAGTTATTTTGCTCAGTGGGAGGGGCAAGTGAGGAATAAAGGGAGCCGCTCTTGGCTGGGGGGGAGTCTGTCCCCAACAACAGAGAAGGAAACAGTGTGAGAGAGAGAGTAAAAGAGAGTGAGTTAGAAGAGAGAGAGTTAAAAGAGAGAACGAGTTAAAGTTGAACTCATAGTTGGAACTCTGTAAATATATGTTTTTGGATTTTTGGACCTTTTTTGCTCACTGTATATATTTTGCACTGTTACACTATTTTTGCACTTTGGTTTGGCACAATAAATCCACCTGAGCACTTGAAATCTGACTTCGCCATATTTTTGAGGGAGAGCCCCGCTACAGTTACTCTTCCCCGTGGGTTAACCACATAGCTGTGTGCAGGTAATTAATGATGATTATTATTTTATTTAGTACCTTGTCCAGCATAACATCAATTCCTCCATCACCGTGTGGTACGCTGGAGCCACAGCCAAGGACAAACAGAGACTACAGCGCATTGTGAGCTCTGCTGAGAAGGTGATTGACTGCAGACTTCCATCTCTGCAGGACCTGTACGTCTCCAGGACTCTGGGATGTGCAGGTCGGATCAAAGCCGACCCTTCTCACCCTGGACACGGACTATTTGAGCCCTCAGGCAGGAGGCTATGGTCCATTCGGACCAGAACCTCCCATCATAGGAACAGTTTCTTTCCCTCTGCCGTTGGACTCATAAACACTACCTAAGCACCTTGCACACTTCCTATTGCACTACTTACCCTTATATTTTATTATGTACATATCATGCCATTTAGTATTCAGTGTTCAATGTTCTGTTGTTTGTGTTGCACCGAGACACCAGGACAAGTTCCTATGTCTGATTTTTTTGTTCATCGACAAATGGCAATAAACCTTATTCTGATTCTGATTCTGGACTCAGTGAGAGTACGCTCGTGATCAGCAACATTCCTACACAACCCTTTATGGATGAGGCCCCTGGTTTAGTCCAAGGCAGTGGATTCTCTCTTTTAATTTGGTTCTCCTCCAGGTTTCTATTGTTTTTCCTTTAACAAGAAGGAGGCTGCAAAAAGAAAGAGTGAGATGTATTTCAGTCCCCGTTACATAATATTTGTTTTGATTCAACGGCCTGTGAGTGTCTCTAATTGGCTGATTTGCCTGTCAGTCATGGAAAAGTGTGTGCTTTCAGCCGGCTGCACATTACCATTAGGTATTAAGGTTTGACTAGTCGTCTAATGGAGAAAAAACATGGCAGACTAGCCCTTAAAAGAGAATGTGGCAGATTGCATTGCTCCGTCCGCAGCCTCCTCGCGTTTCTTCCACAGTATCTGCTCTGTTACAGTTGGTGTGTAAAACTTATGCAGACAGAATACTCTACAGCTCCTCTCCTTATTATCAATATTCCATGAACATCTCTGCAGCGGCTGCTTGTGTCTTTGTTTGAAGGGAGTATTGTACATCTGTCAGTCACAACACAAGGCTACTCCTGTCAGCGCTGTTCTGTCCCACATCCTCAAACATCCTCAAACATCCTCAAACAGCTCTGATCACTCGCACTGATGGGACGTGGCCAATAATACAGACACATTTTTGGAAACAGTTTGATGTTTATAATGAGCTCACAACAGCTATATGTGTCCAGTAAGTTTCTATAACCTAGAAAAGTCCTTGTCTAGTCAAAATGTATTATACTGTACTTTTCAAATCCCACATCAATATTGGGGGGACATATTATAATAATTACACCTTAATTAGCCTTACCAAGTATGAACACAGGCTTAAATTATCACAAACAATTAACAAAGAATGATTCAGGCTTAGTAACCACTTCATTAACCTAACTAACCTAACTCTTAATCCAAGGATAGTTCTTATTTACAGAGTAATGCTGTGGTTCCGCCCACTTTGGGAACCACTGCTCCAGGTACTCTGCAGTCTAAACATGCAGGTCATGTTGGTCCATAGCAGAAGATCATCCAAAATGCTTCGAGACTTATGAGCCCGATGTTGCTGCTTCTACATTCATTTTTAATTGTACTTCAGCTACAAAGCCAAAATAGCAAGTGTTCCTCAGGTCTGCGACAAGCAAAGGCCTGTGATGTATAAAAGTTATAACATGTTCAACTTTTGTTGCTGTCGCCAAACCACAGCCAATTAGAGAACGTTTCTTTGACGGAGCAATCAACACCATGGAGTGGGGCAGCTAGAGGAAATGTCATTGTGTCCATAGGCAAGACACTTCCCCACACATAATAAATCAGGATATTTACTGTGACTTAATTTCACATTTCCAGTGCAACAAGAGGATATTTGGCAGAATAAATAAAGCCTTTAATCGTCATTTTGATATCATTGTTTCATGTAAATGAAGGACACCTGGAGTCAAAATGTGTGGAAGTTCTCCTTTGCCACAGAACAACACGCTTTTGAAAATGTTGACCGAAATGAACCCGGATCTTGGGGCTGGGCTGTGATGCAACGGCATGTGGAGCGTGGTTGCTGTGGTTGTGTGGTTGCTGTGGTCGTGTGGTTGCTGTGGTTGCTGTGGTCGTGTGGTCGTGTGGTTGCTGTGGTTGTGTGGTTGCTGTGGTTGCTGTGGTTGCTGTGGTCGTGTGGTTGCTGTGGTTGTGTGGTTGCTGTGGTTGCTGTGGTTGCTGTGGTCGTGTGGTTGCTGTGGTCGTGTGGTTGCTGTGGTCGTGTGGTTGCTGTGGTCGTGTGGTTGCTGTGGTTGCTGTGGTTGTGTGGTTGTGTGGTTGCTGTGGTTGCTGTGGTCGTGTGGTTGCTGTGGTTGCTGTGGTCGTGTGGTTGCTGTGGTCGTGTGGTTGCTGTGGTCGTGTGGTTGCTGTGATCGTGTGGTTGCTGTGGTTGCTGTGGTTGCTGTGGTCGTGTGGTTGCTGTGGTCGTGTGGTTGCTGTGGTCGTGTGGTTGCTGTGGTCGTGTGGTTGCTGTGGTCGTGTGGTTGCTGTGGTTGCTGTGGTTGCTGTGGTTGTGTGGTTGTGTGGTTGCTGTGGTTGCTGTGGTCGTGTGGTTGCTGTGGTCATGTGGTTGTTGTGGTCGTGTGGTTGCTGTGATCGTGTGGTTGCTGTGGTTGCTGTGGTTGTGTGGTTGCTGTGGTTGTGTGGTTACTGTGGTTGTGTGGTTGCTGTGGTTGTGTGGTTGCTGTGGTTGTGTGGTTGCTGTGGTTGTGTGGTTGCTGTGGTTGCTGTGGTTGTGTGGTTGCTGTGGTCGTGTGGTTGCTGTGGTCGTGTGGTTGCTGTGGTTGTGTGGTTGTGTGGTTGCTGTGGTTGTGTGGTTTCTGTGGTCGTGTGGTTGCTGTGGTCGTGTGGTCGTGTGGTCGTGTGGTTGCTGTGGTTGCTGTGGTTGTGTGGTTGCTGTGGTCGTGTGGTTTCTGTGGTCGTGTGGTTGCTGTGGTCGTGTGGTCGTGTGGTTGCTGTGGTTGCTGTGGTTGCTGTGGTTGCTGTGGTTGCTGTGGTCGTGAGGTTGTGTGGTTGCTGTGGTTGCTGTGGTCGTGAGGTTGTGTGGTTGCTGTGGTCGTGTGGTTGCTGTGGTTGTGTGGTTGCTGTGGTCGTGTGGTTGCTGTGGTCGTGTGGTTGCTGTGGTCGTGTGGTTTCTGTGGTCGTGTGGTTGCTGTGGTCGTGTGGTTTCTGTGGTCGTGTGGTTGCTGTGGTCGTGTGGTCGTGTGGTTGCTGTGGTTGCTGTGGTCGTGTGGTTGTGTGGTTGCTGTGGTTGTGTGGTTGCTGTGGTTGTGTGGTTGCTGTGGTCGTGTGGTTGCTGTGGTCGTGTGGTTGCTGTGGTCGTGTGGTTGCTGTGGTCGTGTGGTTGCTGTGGTCGTGAGGTTGTGTGGTTGCTGTGGTTGCTGTGGTCGTGAGGTTGTGTGGTTGCTGTGGTCGTGTGGTTGCTGTGGTTGTGTGGTTGCTGTGGTCGTGTGGTTGCTGTGGTCGTGTGGTTTCTGTGGTCGTGTGGTTGCTGTGGTCGTGTGGTTGATGTGGTCGTGTGGTTGCTGTGGTTATGTGGTTGCTGTGGTCGTGTGGTTTCTGTGGTCGTGTGGTTGCTGTGGTCGTGTGGTCGTGTGGTTGCTGTGGTTGCTGTGGTTGTGTGGTTGTGTGGTTGCTGTGGTTGTGTGGTTGCTGTGGTTGTGTGGTTGCTGTGGTCGTGTGGTTGCTGTGGTTGCTGTGGTCGTGTGGTTGCTGTGGTTGCTGTTGTCGTGTGAGTGAAATGGAGCGTGGCGCTGCAGCGGGAGTGGGTGGACTGCTGTTTCTGTCAGTGACAGCTAAAACGACGAGTGAGTGACGTCCGCACAAAGACTCAAAACAGGGCTCAGGAAAACAGCAAAAGAACAAGGCATTCTGACGCGCTGCACATGTCGCACTCACAGCACAAGCACACGCACACGCCCCGCACACGCACAAGCATACGCCCCGCACAAGCACACGCCCTGCACACGCACAAGCCCCGCACACGCACAAGCTCACGCCCCGCTCACGCCCCGCACAAGCACACGCCCTGCACACGCACAAGCCCCGCACACGCACAAGCTCACGCCCCGCACACGCACACGCTCACGCTCCGCACAAGCACAAGCACACGCCCTGCACACGCCCCGCACACGCACAAGCATACGCCCTGCACACGCACACGCCCTGCAGTGAGGACTGAAGGCGTCTGGGTTCAATTCGACATGTCAGTGGATTCTTACCAACAATGACAGACCAAACAGAGTGTGAGGTGCATTTACAGTTTGATTCAATGATTCTGTGTCATCTGTGTCTCTTAAACCTGATGCTGAAAGATTGAATCGTTCCATTGAATCACACTCTATCTGAATATAACACGTATGAAACAAGACCAATAATTAGAAAAAAGGAACCGACTGCTTGTGATATGACAACTTAATGTAGTAGTATAAAAAGTATAGTCTTATAAAAAGCGGTCAAAAGGGATTACGCTCTTAAGGATGAAGCTATATCTCGCATCTCGTGTCTGACTCTCATAAACTATTGAAGCTGTGACAAAACATAAACTATTGAAGCTGTTACAAAACTATGCCACAAAACTATCAAATATATAAACCCAATCAACAGATTCCAATTTTCATCGCAGACTGACGTCACGCTTTTCCACTTCAAGGATTGTACCCGACTGCAAGGAAAAACGCCCCCTTGTGGACATAAGTCTTGCTGTGTTGGTTTTTTTTCTTTGCGATGCAGCTTTAGACAGGTATGCGATGCAGACCTGTCCCAAAGCTCTAACCTTAACTGTTCCTAGATCTAACTATAACACATTTTTGGTTAAGCATAATTAAGCAGTGAGTTTGGTTAAACTTCTTTATCGTCATGCTCAGTTCCCACTTCAGACTCTGATAAAGTCTGCACTCTCTTAGAACGCTCAACAAAGCGCAGCATGAACTACAGGAAAAGATACTGAAAGAAAGTATTTCTAGAAACAGTCTTTTATCCAAGTATTGTTACAATATGGTTGTAAACGGTAAAGACGTTGAATTTGTATGAAGTTCGCATGTTTGCTATAACAATTGAAACAATGCATCTGGTTTGTGTAATTTAATTGATGTGTCCATATCAAATAAATAACACATTTTCACATTTCACTGAAGATAGGGTCTCTTTCCTTTTGCTGTTGCTGTATTTGTGATCGATCTGGATTTATTATAAATGTGCTCTGGCACCAATTCGTCCACGAACTTCCATTTGGTCTGTAGAATCTCTAACTGAACAAGATCCAGACATTTCAAGACTTTCCAATAATAATAAAGACTTCATTAGTGTGTTCGGTTGGTCGCTCTGGGCTCTGAAAGCTGTGACAAGCACTTATAAACTCATGATGGTGAATAACAGGAGTCCCAGAATGCATTAGGTAAGCGAGCGTTACATGGGAACTGCTTTAAAATGGACTAGCTCTGTCTCTCACGTTTCTCAGACAGTAAAAAAACAGGTACAGTCCTCCAAGCATACAGTCTGTACGCACTCCCCTGTTTGCCCATCAGCGATAAGTTTGTACTCTCAACAATGCTCCATTTTATCTGCCAACTGTTCTTGAGCGGACAGGCAACGTATAATTTAGTGTGAGGCGTAAATTGTGCTGTTTATGAGACAGACACATCTTTCATTATGTGGCAGCCCAGTCAAAGTATGAAAAGGGTCTCACTACAGTGGTTTGATGTATGGAGAGCGGCCGCGTACATGCACAAGCTGCGTATCTCCTCGCTATCCTCCAATCTGCATCTCTTTTCCCTGATAGAGGCATTACTCATGTGCGCACG
This sequence comes from Eucyclogobius newberryi, assembly GCF_026437365.1. Lineage (NCBI taxonomy): Eukaryota > Metazoa > Chordata > Actinopteri > Gobiiformes > Gobiidae > Eucyclogobius > Eucyclogobius newberryi. The sequence goes on from NW_027315735.1 coordinate 9,992,662, forward strand.
CCTGCCGGGGAAGAGTGATTGTGGCTGGTTTACATCATCTGAGGCCGGGGCTTGAAGCACAAAGATGCGTTTTATCGGAATGAAAGAGAATATATAGGAGAAAATACAAAATGCGCTGTGAGTACCTGCTTTGCTGCATTTGGCAAATCTGCTTTCTAACCTGAGTGACAGGCGTCCACTTTTTCAATCTGGTATTGATAAAATTGTCTTACTGACAAAATGATATGTTTTCATTCTGCATTTGTATTACTGTTCTCGTTCTTTAAACATGCCTGTACTTTTGTTTGTGTAATTCATGTTTTAGAACTTAAAGTAAGAACAACACATGCATTTACATTATTCTGTCTTCCCTCTTCAGGATTTGTGTTAGCGCACCATCTACTGAGAGCAGCAGGTATTCTCAAACAAAGCCTGGCAGTTTAAGGCGAGAGACTGTTTGCCTGGATCCAGAATACGATACTTCAATACTTTAGTCAGAGTGAGCCAGGCTCGTTGTCGTCATCATTTAGAACCCAATCAAACTTCTGTCGCCTCAGATTAACAGAGGTTTGTGCTTCGCTCTGAGGAAGGACCATACCTGCCCCTGATTGGTTAATTCACATGTCAACCACAGCACCTGAACTCAAAGAGATGAAACTGTGACCAGACTGTGATATTCATCTGTATAAAAAAAACACAGAGATATAATTTTGGACTGTCCAGACACCTTAGGCGAAGAAACACATCTTAGTGTTTCATCAGGTCATGTTTTAAATATAAACCAATTATTGAATATGATCCATCAGGTTTGTGTAGGTGCTACTTAAGGGCTGGTATTTGTGGCTTAATTCAAATGCGAGCCAGGCCACTTTCTCATGTGGAAGTCAAACTGATTGAATCCGATCCAATTAAGCTCACTTCTGCTGTGCTGAAATGCTACAGCAGAATGTCTGGGAAAAGTGCAAAAATAAGTGAAGTGAACTGAATTGTTTTTGTAAAGTGTGACAAAGATAAATAGGCAAAAGTGGATATTTTAAGACAAAAGAATAAAATGACTGCAGGCTTGCCAAATAGTGCTTCCTCATCCTCAGCAGGACTCCTGCTTTTGTCCGGTTTCTTCTCCACATCAGACACTTCAGGGCTGTTTGGGGTAACACAAGAATACTGATTTGAGACATATTTTATTTGCAATGTCTAAAAAAAAGTCTGATTGGGGATACAATGGGAATTGAGACTTAAGACCTGCAGTGTGAGTCTTTGTGGAAGGAAATGCAAATCTCTGGATGAGGGAACAAAGTTAAAACATGGTTTAACGAGAGAAAAAGTCTATTTAGCCTAACATGTGTCCTTTAATCTAATCTCCACTGGCAATCACACAAAGGACACACACAGGATACACAAAGAGAACAAGCATCCATCCATCCATCCATCTTCTACCGCTTTATCCGGGGCCGGGTCGCGGGGGCAGCAGTCTGAGCAGGGACTCCCAGACTTCCTTCTCCCCAGACACTTCCTCTAACTCCTCCGGGGGGATCCCGAGGCGTTCCCAGGCCAGCCGAGAGACATAGTCTCTCCAGCATGTCCTGGGTCTTCCCCGGGGCCTCTTCCCGGTGGGACATGCCTGAAACACCTCCCGAGGGAGGCGCCCAGGAGGCATCCGGAACAGATGCCCGAGCCACCTCAGCTGGCTCCTCTCGACGTGGAGGAGCAGCGGCTCTACTCCGAGCTCCCCCCGTGTGGCCGAGCTCCTCACCTTATCTCTAAGGGAGCGCACAGCCACACAGCGGAGGAAACTCATTTCGACCGCTTGTATCCGCGATCTTGTTCTTTCGGTCACTACCCAAAGCTCATGACCATAGGTGAGGGTAGGAACGTAGACCGACCGGTAAATAGAGAGCTTTGCCTTTCGGCTCAGCTCCCTCTTTACCACAACGGTCCGATGCAGCGACTGCATCACTGCAGCCGCTGCACCGATCCGCCTGTCGATCTCACGCTCCATCCTTCCCTCACTCGTGAACAAGACCCCGAGATACTTGAACTCCTCCACTTGGGGCAAGGACACCCCACCCACCTGGAGAGGGCAAGCCACCTTTTTCCGGTCGAGAACCATGGCCTCGGATTTGGAGGTGCTGATTCTCATCCCAGCCGCTTCACACTCGGCTGCAAACCGTCCCAGTGCATGTTGCAGGTCCGGGTTTGATGGAGCCATCAGGACAACATCGTCTGCAAACAGCAGAGATGAGATCCTGTGGTCCCCAAACCGGACACCCTCCGACCCCTGACTGCGCCTAGAAATTCTGTCCATAAAAATTATGAACAGAACCGGTGACACAGGGCAGCCCTGGCGGAGTCCAACATGAACTGGGAACAGGTCTGACTTACTGCCGGCAATGCGAACACAGCTCCTGCTCCGGTCATACAGGGACCGGACAGCCCTGAGCAAAGGGCCCCGGACCCCGTACTCCCGGAGCACCCCCCAAAGGACACCCCGAGGGACACGGTCGAAAGTCTTCTCCAGATCCACAAAGCACATGTGGACTGGTTGGGCAAACTCCCATGAACCCTCGAGCACCCGATGGAGGGTATAGAGCTGGTCCAGTGTTCCACGACCGGGACGAAAACCACTCTGCTCCTCCTGAATCCGAGGTTCAACTATCGGTCGGATTCTCCTCTCCAGTACCTTGGAATAGACCTTACCCGGGAGGCTGAGGAGTGTGATCCCTCTGTAGTTGGAACACACCCTCCGGTCCCCCTTCTTGAACAGAGGGACCACCACCCCGGTCTGCCAGTCCAGAGGCACGGTCCCCGAACGCCACGCGATGTTGCAGAGACGTGTCAACCAAGACAGTCCTACAACATCCAGATACTTTAGGTACTCAGGGCGGATCTCATCCACCCCCGGAGCCCTGCCACCGAGGAGTTTGCGAACAACCTCAGTGACTTCAGCTTGGGTGATGGATGAGCCAGCCTCCGAGTCCCCGGTCTCTACTTCCTCTTCAGAAGACGTGACTGAGGGATTAAGGAGATCCTCAAAGTATTCCTTCCACCGTCCGACGACATCCCCAGTCGAGGTCAGCAGGCCTCCACCCGCACCGTAAACGGTGTTTGTGAGACACTGCTTCCCCTTCCTGAGGCGCCGGACGGTTTGCCAGAATTTCTTTGGTGCCGACCGATAGTCCTCCTCCATGGCCTCCCCGAACTCCTCCCAGGCCCGGGTTTTTGCCTCTGCGACAGCACGAGCCGCGGCTCGCTTGGCCTGCCGATACCCGTCGATGACCTCCGGAGACCTACAAGCCAGAGTGGCCTGATAGGCCTCCTTCTTCAGTCTGACGGCATCCCTTACTTCCGGTGTCCACCACCGGGTTCGGGGGTTGCCGCCACGACAGGCACCGGAGACCTTGCGACCACAGCTCCGAGCAGCCGCATCAACAATGGAGGCGGAGAACATGGTCCACTCGGACTCAATGTCCCCAGCCTCCCCCGGGACATGGGAGAAGCTCTCCCGGAGGTGCGAGTTGAATACCCTACTGACAGAGGGCTCCACTAGACGTTCCCAACAGACCCTCACAATGCGCTTGGGTCTGCCAAGTCTGTCCGGCTTCCTCCTCCGCCAGCGGATCCAACTCACCACCAGGTGGTTATCGGTTGACAACTCTGCCCCTCTCTTCACCCGAGTGTCCAAGACACGCGGCCGGAGGTCTGATGACACGACAACAAAGTCGATCATTGACCTCCGGCCTAGGGTGTCCTGGTGCCACGTGCACTGATGGACACCCTTGTGCTTGAACATGGTGTTCGTTATGGACAATCCGTGGCTAGCACAGAAGTCCAATAACTGAACACCGCTCGGATTCAGATCGGGGAAGCCGTTCTTCCCGATCACCCCTCTCCAGGTGTCACTGTCATTGCCCACGTGGGCGTTGAAGTCCCCCAGTAGAACAACGGAGTCCCCGGTCGGTGCACTGTCCAGTACCCCTCCCAAGGACTCCAAGAAGGCCGGGTACTCTGCACTGCTGTTCGGCCCGTAGGCCGCCACAACAGTGAGAGACCTGTCCCCCACCCGAAGGCGGAGGGACGCGACCCTCTCGTTCACCGGGGTAAACTCCAACACGTGGCGGCTGAGCTGAGGGGCTATCAGCAAGCCCACACCAGCCCGCCGCCTCTCCCCGCGGGCAACACCAGAGAAGTGGAGCGTCCAGCCCCTCTCGAGGAGATGGGTTCCAGAGCCCAAACTGTGCGTGGAGGTGAGGCCGACTATATCTAGTCGGTATCGCTCAACCTCCCGCACAAGCTCAGGCTCTTTCCCCCCCAGCGAGGTGACATTCCATGTCCCCAGAGTTAGTCTCTGTGTCTGGAGATCTGGTCGCCGAGGCCCCTGCCGTCGACTGCCGCCCAGATCTCTCTGCACCGGCCCCTTATGGATCCTCCTGCGGGTGGTGGGCCCACGGGAGGGCGGCCCCACGTCGCTCTTTCGGGCTGTGCCCAGCCGGGCCCCGTGGGGTAAGACCCGGCCACCAGGCGCTCGCCATGGAGCACCCATCCCAGGCCTGGCTCCAGGATGGGGCCCCGGTGACGCCGATCCGGGCGACGTGAACTGCCTTGATTGTGTCGTCGTCATAAGAGGCTTCTGAACCGATCTTTGTCTGACCCGTCACCTAGGACCTGTTTGCCTTGGGAGACCCTACCAGGGGCATGAAGCCCCCGACAACATAGCTCCCGGGATCATTCGGGCACTCAAACCCCTCCACCACGTTAAGGTGTCGGTTCAAGGAGGAGGAGAACAAGCATAAACACGCTAAATAATGGACAGCACTCTTTAATTTATAGTCCCATAATAATAGTAATTTACAGGTTTTTGGATTGCAGCTGGGGCATATTGCATTCACAACTGAGTAATTCATGTCATGATTTCAGATGGAGGGCAGGGTTATATACAAAACTCACTATTTTGCAAAGAAATAACCATTAAGTCCACAAATGTTGAACTTTATTGTTTTCTTGTCAGCGATTGGAGCAGACAGATTTGCTATGATAAATTAATGGCTATAAGTCATTCTTAACAATCCATTCTTTGTGACTGAATAATGACACCACTTTGCCTTGAAATTAAAACAAAATTATAATAATGTGCCCGTACTTCATTTATTCTGACAGAGTATGTTTAACCACTTTTGGTTTCATGTGGATTCATTGCAGAGATGTTCATTATCAACCAAACACAAACTTTGGCACTTTGACAGTTTAACAGAACATTCTACCATATCATTCTGAATTACCCTCAGTTTCAAACTTACCTCGAACATTATGATAGTCTTTATGCATGTGGCCAATGTTTGAGTCATTCTTGATAAATACTCAAGAATGTGCAGTGTAAACATCATTTTGGAAGAATATTTAATAAACATGATTTGTATTTTTTTCCTAAAGACAAATATCTGGCACTCTCTTGGTTAGAAAAGATGTAAAATGTATTTATTTCAGGTGCAGGACTCAGGACTCAGGTTTCCTCCTCCTCCTCTTCAGGGTGCGATGACACAGGCAGAGGTTTAAGCTGACACAGGCAGCTGAGTGTGTCCAGTATATGTAGTATATATAATCCAGTCTAACAGCTCCACACACGAGACCAAAGCAGCTGCAACTGTCGCCCGCATAAGATGAGTGGGACTGACTCGGAATGAGAAAATCAAGCTAAAATTGTGTCCTCAGCTCTGAATAATAAAATAAGGTGTTTAATTGATCACTTTTTGCCTCCCAGTACAATAATAATGTGATGTCACTGAGAATGGTCTGTTCTTTTCAGTTTCTACTAATGATCAGACGTCTTGTATTGTACAAAAAGAAACGATTGCATTTTAACAAGATTACTTTTAGCTGGCCCCATCTGTATTAAATATTCTGCGGAATGTTGTGATGTCATCTGATACGCAGCAATAGGCTGGGTTCACGTGACATCACAACATTCTAGAACACCTATAGTTTTAGTCTGAGCTGCAGAGCAAGTTAGAACTCAAGTCTGAATTTGCTGTTTCTGTCAGAGGTCAGATTTGTTGACCTGATATATGGTTCATATCTCTGTAATTACTGGGCTTATCAACATAAAACAGGGTTCCATTATTCAACCCAAAAAACAAAATTATCATCTCTAAAAATTAACATTAAGCTTAACAATAAGCAATAAGATTTCTTTATTTAATGCCCGGATACAAATTAGAGCAGGGGTGGGCAAACTACGGCCGTCTTTATTTAGTTTCTATTTTTGACTGTCTGTAACATCTGTCTGCACTTGTATCCTTAATAAAGACGACATGAAATGAATTACATAATAGATTCAATAGCCTGACAAAAAAGAAATATTTTCTTTGGATATTTGATTTTTGTTCATGAATTTTTCTTCACACCAATGATCGCGGGCCGGCCCTCCGCTACTTGCCTGGATTTAAATATGGCCCTCGGAGGAAAATAATTGCCCACTCCTGTAGTAGAGGATCTACAGACCTAACTTGTACTTTTCTGGCACACTTGTCTTAGACTGCTTGTCATACTTTGTGTGTACTGGAACGTTACACACAATGGCATAAAACTGATCTCCAGTCAGATTGTTCTTCCTTTCAAATGCAGGGATTCTGAAATGTGACTGAAAAGAGTTTGTCAAGAAGGACTTCTGAGTTAGAAGGGTGTTCCAGTTTGAATTTACAAGTGGCAACTCAGAACATCTGACCTCGGACAAGTGGCACCATTATATCACATCTGCAGCCCACGTCTGCCCTGGAAGTAGGCCAACGCTATGAGCTTCTCTAAAGTGATAAATGAGGTCATTTTTTAAAACCAAAATCTTGAAAAGTACTATATTATGCGAAACTGACTGTGAGCTTTCAGCATTTTGGATCAAAAACATTAGGATTAGTGTTTTGTTTTATTAATACTTATTTCAGTAATTATGCATTTTTAAGATGTTTACATCTTCAAAGCTCAAGATGGGTCAGGGTGGGTTAATATGTATTTTTATTCAAATTAGCAGATATGTTTAGCCTCAATTAAACTGCTTTCCTTTACAACACACTTGAATAGCCTTGATTTTGTGTCTGTTTTTATTGAAATGTTTTTAACCTTTTATTCAAAGTTAGGCATTTACAGGGCTGATTTATTATCTAAATGATTCGATTGAAGGCGTGTGGAGTTTAAAAACAAAGTGGAGTACTTCTTAATGACATCACAATGTGGATCAGAGTGTTTTCAGTTTGAGAAAACTGCTTGAATATGTGTGGGATGTCACAACATCACATTCAAATTTTTCGGTTGTTTTTTCGGATATTTCGGATTTTATGATAATTCAAATTTGTCGGCACTTTGTGTGCATTCACAAGTCTAACGGGTTATAATGAAATCAAACTCTCTGAATTAAACGGGAATGATAACGGCACACAAACAGTCTGAAAATACTTTTCATGCAGTTTTACTTTTTTTTTGTATAAACTGAACTGAAATGACTACAAATTTCACAATTATTATTTAATTTGAGTTCTTATGATTATATTATGACCTGAATAATCACAACTGCAGATACATGTGTGAATAATTTGCTGCTAAAACGTGTTAGCTCCGTTTGGTGAAATTAGTTCAACCCACCACATGCAGGTTAAGCCATATAATTATGTAGTTTCACGTTTCATTGTTATTATATATTGTGTGCATTGTAACCATAATCCTCCATGTTTGACCCGGTGCCTGCTGCTCTTGTGAATACTGGAGGAGTGCAGTGCAAGCGCAGGTCGTGCCAAATGAGAGCAGTGTGTTCTGAGTACTCGCTTGCACCTGTGCGCCGCCTCGAGCCGCCCCCCCCTGCCCCCCATGCCCCTGTTTGGCTGCTAATGAAAGGAAATAAATCATGTACAGTAGACTCAAAAGCTGCGCGCTGTTTCCAGGCTGTCACTCTCCCAGCCCCTGCTCGTCTCTTCCCACAGCCCTGCAAACCTCGGGCAACAGACAGACAGCTGCCGGGAGGACTGAAATAATTACCGGTGCCGCGGTGACACACGTTATGGGCTGACTGGAACAAAAGCAGAGCAGGGGCTTTAATGTTGGGAGAGGTTTGCAGGATGGCTTATGCGGCGCTCCGGAGGCCAGTATTGCCGCACTGTCTCGCTCGCAGGCAGATTTACACAGAGTTGTCATGGAGAACAAAAGACTCCACATCCAGAGGCGTTGCAGGCAGGATAACGCCGCACTTATGAACCCACGCAGAGTCGATCAGGGTGTCACGTCATGTACAAGCCCTCCGGTGGGTTGCATAGAGCGCGTTTACCTGTACTGCAGGAGGCCCTTATGACCAATATCTCCATAGAACAGGGCTCGACACATCGGCAGAGGGGTTTGCTTGCTCGAAAACCCTGTGGTCGACTTGGGATCTCCTTCTTAAAGTCCATATGAAGATTCTCCTGTTTTTCTAATCATGGCTTAGTTATATTTATCATAGTTTTGCTTCTGATAAGTTGCAGTTTGTTTAAATTCAGTAGTGCTGAGTTCTAAAACAGCTCTGTGCCATTGAAAACTGTGTCTCAATTCAGGGACCCAAAGGCTACATCTGCAGGCCGGTTGCATCACCTCCTTCGTAACAAGGACGTCCCATTTTACTGTGTGGCCGACAAATGCTGTTTTTGATGATGTTTGATGATATTTTTTGCTCATGTGTAGCTTAGTCACTGCTGGGGTCGTGGAACTGTTCACCGATGAGAACATAACATAAAATGGGTCAAATGTAGAGGACAATAACCTAACCGTAAGGTCTGGAGCATGTTTCATTGTCTACTGAAACACCCGTATAATAATAAGATCCTCAAGATCCAATTGAAGTCACATAAACTAAACAGTGAAAAGCCAAACTCAAATGCAGAGGATTCGTGCACAGAGGCAAATGTGTGTGACGGGCACAGAGGCAGACGTGTGTGAGGGGCACAGAGGCAGAGGCGAGTGAGGGGCACAGAGGCAGAGGTGTGAGAGAGGGGCACAGAGGCAGAGGCGAGTGAGGGGCACAGAGGCAGACGTGTGAGAGAGGGGCACAGAGGCAGATGTGTGTGAGGGGCAAAGAAGCAGACGTGTGTGAGGGGGGCACAGAGACAGACGTGTGAGAGAGGGACACAGAGGCAGACGTGTGAGAGGGGCACAGAGGCAGACGTGTGAGAGAGGGGCACAGAGGCAGAAGTGTGTGAGAGGGGCACAGAGGCAGACGTGTGTGAGTGGGGCACAGAGGCAGACGTGTGTGAGTGGGGCACAGATGCAGACGTTTGTGAGGGGCACAGAGGCAGACGTGTGTGAGTGGGGCACAGAGGCAGACGTGTGAGAGAGGGGCACAGAGGCAGACGTGTGTGAGTGGGGCACAGAGGCAGACGTGTGTGAGGGGCACAGAGGCAGACGTGTGTGAGGGGCACAGAGGCAGAGGTGTGTGTGAGGGGCACAGAGGCAGACGTGTGTGAGTGGGGCACAGAGGCAGACGTGTGTGAGGGGGGCACAGAGGCAGAGGTGTGTGTGAGGGGCACAGAGGCAGAGGTGTGTGAGGGGCACAGAGGCAGACGTGTGTGTGAGGGGCACAGAGGCAGACGTGTGTGAGGGGCACAGAGGCAGACGTGTCTGTCCCCCCCCTTTAACGGGTGTGTTCCAAACTTTGAGAAGCTCTGCATTACAGGTTTTGACTTTCCTGACAAACTAACAAGACCCAAGGCCCTTTATTCTGGTGTGTTCTTTTGTTCAATGTGAATTTTCTCACCCGGGACTTGGTTAATCTTGGCTTGATCCTTGTCAAACTGAGGCCCAAGTGTGTTGGGTCATCTCCACACTGTCCACTGCATTGTCCAGAGTCCCTGAAGATGTGGTGATCAAACTCCAGCTGATGGCAGAAGATCTGTGTGTCCACATGAAGCACAACCTGTGCAGTCTATTACTTAACTTCTAATGTATTTATTCTATTTGATTTATATCTAAACAGCTTTATCAGATCAGAAAATGTCTCACTGCTTTTGTCAGTGAATGAGTTCTAGGAATTAGTCCAGAAGGAATTTACTTTGGTGATGTGGTCCAACATAAACTATGAGTAGTAGTAGTAGTAGTAGTAGTAGTAGTAGTAGTAGTAGTAGTAGTAGTAGTAGTAGTAGTAGTAGCAGCAGCAGCAGCAGCAGCAGCAGCAGCAGCAGCAGCAGCAGCAGCAGCAGCAGCAGCAGTAGCAGTAGCAGTAGCAGTAGCAGTAGCAGTAGCAGTAGCAGTAGCAGTAGCAGTAGCAGTAGCAGTAGCAGTAGCAGTAGCAGTAGCAGTAGCAGTAGCAGTAGTAGTAGTAGTAGTAGTAGTAGTAGTAGTAGTAGTAGTAGTAGTAGTAGTAGTAGTAGTAGTAGTAGTAGTAGTAGTAGTAGTAGTAGTAGTAGTAGTAGTAGTAGTAGCAAAGAAGACATTAAAACTAATTTGAATGTGTTTTATGTAATGGTCTTAATGTTAGATGGTCCCAGAAGTAGCTTATGATTAATAAACATATTTTCTCCAGAAACACAGATCTCTCTCTCTCTTTATAAAATAACTTAAACATATACATTTGACCTTTCATGTATTTCCTCGTCTTTATAAAATCCTATTCTGAATTTAAGACAGCATATATCAAGCTCATTTTTGGTTTTATCACAGAAACATTTGCAATTATTATATTTTACAAGAGCTGAAAATCATAGATTTTTTAATGACTTGGGCTCAAGGTTTGAATATTTTATTCTTAGTGTGTGTTCTTTTTATTACATGTGTGATTTGCGTGTCATGCGTGGAGTTAGCCTTAGCAGCGAGTCTTGGTTGCTGGGCGACAGAGCGGCTTCCTGGTCCATGGAGGCTACACGGAGGAGCAGCTTCGGTTGGGCCCTTCAAAGGATGCAGCCGTAGAATTGGAACAAGCTACAGAGACAATTTAACACTTTTATGACGTTTAAATGATCATTCAACAAATTAAAACAAATGGTCACATCATAACTGTGTAATTTGTATTGCTTTTGGCTCTTGGTTACTTGCTAATAGATGTGGAATTACTGCTACCTAGGTGTGCTCATGTCCAACCAGGAAGTACAATTATAAACATATAAAATGGTCAAACTGGGGACAAAATGGCCAAATGTTTAGTGAATACTGAATTATAATTGTGTTTTAGTGAAATGAGTGTTTGACCTGTTTAAGTCTAGCTGTGCAAGTTGTTTTAATTGCATGGTAATTGCTGGGTTTCAGGTGACATCACAACGTTCTCTAAGCCAATAATATTCAATACAGATGGAGAGCGTCTAAAATTAATAACCTTAAAATGCAGATTTTTGTTATAATACAGCCATTTCTAAAGCCCAATCACAAATGGAAAGGAAGACGCTGGACTTCATGTGGATCCGCCCAGTAATTACAGAGATGAACCATAAACCTGTCTAAAGATCTTTCCTTAACTCTGAGTCTCCTCAAGGTTTCTACTCATTCCCACTGCAGAAGGATGGTCTAAGGACAGGGGGCGCTCTGGGGCAGCTTCTTATTTCCTGTGAACGTTGGTTAATCTGCTTCTCTTTTATTGACCAATGACAAATGAATTGTTGGATCTGTTAGTTAAATTAACATGTTTTAGAAGCCTTGTGCAGTTGTGATTTTGTGCTTCACAAAAACAAATTGAACTGAATTAATTATAGACCAACTAAAAAATAGATGGGAGTAGAAAAACTTGCATGGCAAATACGATCGAGATGGCAGAATCGCCAAGAAACGATGGACCACACAGTCGCAGTCAATGCAGACAGAATATTTTCATTGTCACAATAAAGTAGCTGTTTATGTCCTTAAGAAGATCTGCTGAAAATACGGACTACTTCTGAAAACACCAACCTACCACTGTTCATGAGACAGACAACATCAGAATCTTGAGGTTTTTTTTAATACACTCACCGCCAAAGAAATGAACACCAATAAGCCTGATATTGTAATCAAACCCTGGAAGGAAAGGGAGCACACATCTACATTCTGATATTGCAATTCCATCTGAAAGAAACATACCACAATCAGGCATGTGAGAAGTTGTCTAAATGCAAAAATCTGGAAATGGAAATTAATGAAATGTGGGAAATGAAGACACACATTATACCAGTTGTGAGCGTGCTTGGGACTTGTTTAAAAAGATTGCGATAAATTCACAAACCAAATCCTAGGAAACTGACACCTGGTGCAAGGCCAAAAAATCCTACAACTGGGAACAGACCAAACCTCTCTGGAAAGTGTCACCATCACTCAACTCTGTCCCCTAGACCCCGGACTGCAAATGTGCAACACAAGCGAATGCAAAGAAATGAGCATAACAACCCACTACTAGTGCTGAGGTGTCACATGGGCAGTTACTATGGAGTTTATGGAGTTACTTTGAGTTGTAATCATTGTATTATTGATTGATTTGTGTTATTATAGGGTCCTGCACACACGTATCAGCCAACATGGACTTACAGGACACTGTAAACACATTTCACAGATGGTTGCAGACAAAAATATTCACTCAACAGAAACAAATAATACAGTCTCCTCCCAGGCTTTAGCAAAGTAACAGACTGAAGCAAAAACCTGTTCATTATAAAGCCAACTCATTATATAATAAACAACCAAAACACATCCACCTCCACCACACGGGGGAGGCCTTTGACCCGGCCCACCTCCATAGAGTGATACTATCATATATTTGCTGTGTCCAAGTCATATTTGATGGTCCAAAAGGTGAATGCGCAGCCTCTGTTACTTATCTTAGCCAGTGTACATCAGGAGATATTGTTTTATTATCTCATTATTGTTTTAGTGTCTGAAAAGCAGATGTTGCGCCCTCTGCTGATATTTTTCCAACTTTCGTAATTCTAATTCGGGCCAGCAAAGGTGCAAAGCCTAGGTCTCTTTTCACTTACATTAAACAGGTGGTGTTTGGTCCAAAGATGTAGTGTGTGCCACATGAGCTGTCCAAGTGCTCTTCACAAACAGGGGATACACCGAGTCAGGAAAACCAGATAACTGTTTTTAATAGTGATATTTAGAATGAACATCCACTGTTTATGTGGTTAATTAACACACGCTTTGCATGTTTCATTTTACATTTTTTGGTTAACTACTATGTGTATTTGCACTTTTTTTACCCTAATTTAAGTGATTTTGTTTTGTTTTTATATATGTATATATATATATATATATATATATATATATATATATATATATATATATATACATTTTACACAGTAACTCTGCAACAGCTAATCATTAGCCAATAAGCAACAATTCAATTACATTTATTTTTGTAACGTCCAAAATCACAACAGCAGTTTCCTCAAGAGGCGACAGTGAAAAACAGATTAAACAATGTTCATAGGGACTTGGTAGTGTCCCAGCATCCCATGTCCTTAGACCCTCCTTCTCGGCCAGGAAAAATTACAAAACCTCTTTGGGAAAAAGTATAAACCTGGAGGAGTTCCACAGTGAAGGAGAGCTCCGACTTGCTCAGCGGACAAGCGGATGCGAGATCAACAGTGGAACTGGGCCCACTCAGGAGGCGAACCAGTTCTTCAGGAGGAGAACCAGTTCTCAACAAGGGCCTTACAGGATGTACATACACTTTAAAAATATCTACACACTGAGAGTCTACTGGCCCAGGCCACCATTAGCCTTTGCTAAAGATCAGTGGTGGCTAATGGAAGCTCATATTTTTAATTTTCCTAATCAAGTTGATAATACCTATGGGATTACTACAGTAGTTGAAATAATAAGTTATGTCCCAAGACCTATAGGCCTATACCTATTAAACCAGGTCTAAATAATACTATGCAATATCAAATTAAAAATGGTCACTCAATTATATAGCACTTTTCTACCGTCAAGGCACTTTAAGGACACACACTGGGCTAATGGACAAACCAGGACATTTAACTACACAATGGGCCTCTGAATAGTCACTGTAATCACAATGAAAAAACTTGTTATTATGCGGAACGGCACGGTTCATTAATTATGCATGCATATGTGTTTGATGGAGCTGCCTAGTCAACCACCGAACTCAGGGCACCGCACGCTCCACTTTGTTGCGTGTAGCCCACGCACACCATGTGTTTTTCTTGAAATGCGAGTATCCTCACTAAACAAGCACATTTACCTCACTTTGCCCATGTCGATCCTTACAGTTAATCTCCCCAAATTGGTGGGACCCAGGGTTCACACTTGGTCTTGCCGAGAGCCTGTTGTCCTACTGTCCACTTCTGCATACGTAACTCCCGCTGATGGGCCAAACATGTGCTAAAGTATGAATGGTCATGTGATCATTTTGCATTTACTCTCAGTATGGGTGTCCATTTGTAGCAGTGTGCCCATCACGCCGGCAGATGGCGCACATCTGCACTATAAAAACTCTGTAGCTCTTACGTCCCATGTCTGCCACTTCCGCATTCCGGTTGGTCGCGAGGGTTGTCCCGCAAAATCGATGTATTGCAGTACTTTTAAGACTAGCGATTGTGTACTTTAGCGCCGTTGGATGCTGGACGCTGCACGCCGCATGTCGCCACCCTCCATTGCGCCCCATTTCCAGCTGGTCCGGCTGGCGGTACCGGGGTCCTCCGTGTAGCCGACTGCAAGATGGTCATGTCCCCAGCTGGGGCCCTCGGTATAGCTGGTACCGGGCAGTTCGGGCAGGAATGTAATGGCTCGTCGTGGGGGGCCTAACGTGGTGCGTCTTGGACTGTGAAGATCCAACGGCACTGGCCCTTTTCTTTTCTACTCCCCTTTTACTCGCCCTTATATTGTCCCTTTCACTCGCCCTTCACTCGCCTTTTGCTGTCTTTTAATCGCCCTGTTAATAACCGTTTTCCATTTTGTTTACTATTTTCTTTTCTTTTACATTTGGAACGTGTATATATTGTGACCATGTGTACTTATGTAATGTGACTAGAGATGATCACAGACTGTACATCCACCAGCTAAATCTGCTAACCGATTGCCACACATTCATTGAAGGCTGAGTAAAGTTTTGAACAATCTAAATATGTATCATATATTACTTTGGGTAAAATTGTGTTTTTTTAGTAATTGTATTTTGGTTGGGTTATGTAATGGCCGTGGGAGGGGCATAAGTGTATAAATCGGGGCCATTTTAGCTGCCAGTCAGGTGGTGAGTGGTTGCAGAGTAGGCAACACCTGTTCACCAGAGAAAAACCTAAAGACTGCAGTTTGCGACGTTAATATGTTTTATTTTTTCCTTTGTACTTTGTAGATTCAAATTTTGGTACAAAATAAACCACCAAAACGGAATTTCGTAGTTTTTGTTGTGAGCCCGCAACGTCAATTCACACCTTGTTGTCAAATCAAATCAAATCAATTTATTTTTGTAAGGCCCTTGTCCCATGTCCTTTTCATTCATCTAGATATTGCTAAACATGAGCGTCTGTTGTCTGTTTGTGGCAGTAACAGCCAGAAGGGAACCATAAGGTACTTCAAGGTCTAAACATCCCAGCTTTTAAATGTTAAATAATTGAATATTATAGTTAATGTTACATCACATTAATTACCGGTAGGTCAATACAATTATTAATTATATATATATATATATATATATATATATATATATATATATATATATATATATATATATATATATATATATATATATATATATATATATATATATATATAAAAACTCTCCGCGGGTGGTCCCCTTTCAAGCTCGGGTCCTCTACCAGAGGCCCTTGGGAGCTTGAGGGTTCTTCAGTATCTTCAGCACTGCACTTTTCTGGATGAAGATTTACGATGTCTTTCCTGGGATCTGCTCAAGCCATTCCTCCAGTTGGGGGTCACTGCCCCAAGTGCTCCGATCACTACGGGCACCACTGATACCTTCACGCTTTAGGCCTTCTCCAGCTCCTCTCTGAGGCCTTGGTATTTCTCTAGTTTCTCGTGTTCCTTATTCCGGATGTTACCATCCCATGGTACTGCAATGTCCACCACCACGGCTTTCCTCAGACCCTTGTCGACCACCACTATGTCCGGTTGGTTCGCCAATACCAGTCTGTTTGTACCTGGAAGTCCCAGAGGACCTTGGCTCGGTCTCCACCACCTTTAGAGTTGTTTCCCACTTTGTCCTTGAGGTTTCCAGCCCGTACTCTGCACAGATGTTTCTGTAAACTATTCCAGCCACATGGTTATGGCGCTCCATGTATGCTGTCCCTGCCAGCATCTTGCACCATGCAGTTATGTTTGGGATTGTCTCAGGGCCTCCTTTGCACAGCCTACACCTTGGTGTGGTAGATGTGTGTGGTAGATCTGGGCCTCTATTGAAATGGTGTTCAGGTCGTGTGTTGTTAGGACTGACCAATCAGATCCCCCCTGTACAGCGATTGACAGGCTGAAATCAGCTCTGCAATGTAAGTTGTCTTGAAACACAAAAGTGCATCTAAAATCTACCGGGCTGATGAGTTTTGACATTCGGAGCTGACGGAGCACAGGATGAATGAACTCTGGACATACTGACATACTGACTGTACAACAAGTGTATAAACCTCTCATCATGTGAACAATACGGCTCTGTGCACTGTTAAACTTAGATAAACCTAATGAGAAACACAAACCAACAAACTGAGGAGTCCCCTGTTGTCTTCAATTCTTAACAATGCTTAGTGCAGACTCGGCGTGTGCTTTGTGTGGTTATGTCGATCAGCTGATGTTGTGATGGAGAGGCGGAGAAGAGCAGAGCGTTTCACTCTAATCTGTCGCACAAACCTGTTTTATGCATTTAAAAGTCACTGTTATTAAACTTCTGGGTAAACGTGAGGATTGGACCACAGTGGCTGTGGAGAGCTATTAAATGTGTGTTCAAAACATAATGAAAACAGCATGTCAATGTCAGTACATTGATGACCCAGAATATGAAGCTCAATGGAAAAATAGTGAGATTAATGATTAATGGCGGTTCCTGTGCAGGCCTTACTGGCAGATGACATGGTTGAGTCATTTGGGGAGGTGGAGAACCTTTGGGTGAAATCTGTGCTTACAACATGGAAAGAGCTAATCAAAACATAACTTAAACAAAGATGTTAAAATTGTTAACGGGTTATTAACTTATGATCAAATTTGAGATTTTCCCAATTGTTAAAGAAAATCACATGCTTTGATATGAACCAGGACTTTTATAAGTAATTAGGAGTTCTTATAACCAAGAAATCAAACAAAGTAATGACCAGTATAACCCTCCAAATGTTTGCATGTTTTGTTTTGTTTTTTAATCTGTACAATTTTCCTCCCACTCCACAATTGTGTTCCACTTTGTGTTGCTCTTTTACACACACACAAGCCAAAACCATTTATTGAGTGTCTGTGTATATCGCGCGTTTCAACTCCTTAACGCTTTAACCGATTTCAACAAGTTATACCTCATTATGATCGCTTTCACAGTATTACGTGTGCTATTACTTTTGACATTTGAACAACTTGCACTTTTTGCTGTATTTTCAAAAGTATTAGTACTTTTTCCCCATTGAAATTAATGGGGCATTATAATTATTATTCTTTAGACTTTATTCTTTAGACTTTATTCTTTAGACTTTTGTACTCTTACACACATGTACATGTACACACATTTTACGCAAGAACGCAGACACTCTGTAATACTCTAGTTTGAGTTTGTGGTTGTGACGTGACAAAAGGTGGACAAGTTCCCTGGTGTACAAATACCAGACGTACACTGGGTTTCATTCAGGCTCTGGTTTTCCCCATCAACCTAAAACATGCACAACAGGTTGGTCCAGCTAAGTCCTGTCCAAGCCTAGCTCGGGATCTAACAGATTCAACCAGTGGCGCGGACGGAAGGGTCACATTTCACTATAGGATCAATAAAGTAATCCCTAATCTAAGTAAATCGATACATTACATTGTTATGACATTTTTGTTTTGGAGTAAATACTATAAAAAACATTTGGACACGGCTGTGTTTTTGTTGTTGTGGGTCTTAAATGCCTGGCTAATGTCTCTAAACCGCAGTGTTGTGGTGTCAGATGTAATTAAAAGAGTTTAGAGCTCAGTGTGGTTGAAGACACACACACACACACATGCACACACTCACACACAGACACACACACATGCACACACAGACAGACACAGACACACACACACGCACACACAGACAGACACACACACACACATGCACACACACACACACACACACAGACAGACAGACACACACACACACACACACACACACACACACACACACACAGCAGTGGTCTGATAATGAACCACATTACCCAGTCAGTCCAATCTAATTAATGTAAACCTCCGTGTAGGAGTCCAGGGTTTACTTGCTGTTTAAAGCTCCTGTTATAGTGAGACTGGGATGGACACTTTGTTTTTCTGTGTATAAACTGCTCATTGTGGTGGGCGACGTGGCATTGAATGGACACCACACTTAGAGTATGTTTTTGATGAGCGAACGTTATAACAAAGTTAAAAGCTCAAAAACATACAACTCAAGTTATTTTATTCTATGGCTTGTAAAAAGTGTACGTTGGCTTAGAGGAAGAGCCCGCTTGGTTAGCAGATGGGGGGCGATGGGAGCGGCACAGGGGGAAAATTGCCTGTACGTGTTGGATGTAATAGGGGGAAGCAGTGGAGCATTTCGGGGGCTCACGGTCGGTCACAAGGGAGGGCCTGTCTCTGAGCTCTGCTCCAGCACCAGACTCTTCTTCTAAGTTATACATGTTCTTCTGAACGTCATCCACAAGGAGCTGCACAGAAGCTTCAGGCTTTTTGTGTTCGTTAATTTACTTTTTGAGCCATTTGGTATTGTTGTCAAAAAAGTAAGCTTGGTTTATTTACGCCTATTGAAGTGATCATTCAAATTTGTCGTCTCACTCTTAAAATTAAAAATGTTGAAGATTTTACATAATAACTACAATTTTAATATCACCTTTATTAGGTGTTTGGAAATGTGGCTGAAATCAGGACAGAACTGTGCACATGGTGATGTATAAAATTAAATGTATTGTATATAGTTTGTAAATGTTGTATTGTTTTAAGGCCGTGGCTGGAGAGCCGCGGCGCGGTCAAATTGCCGCACAGTTTCAGGGACCGCGGCATTTCCCTTATAGCCCGTTATAGCCTCATGGGTAACCCTAACCCTAACCTTAACCCGGCGCCGTCTAAAACGGCGCTAAACTGCAGTCAAATAGCGGCGCAGTTTCAGGAGCCGCGGCGCGCGGCCGGCACAAAAATAACATGGCTTTTTCGGCCGCACTGCAGATACTCCCTTGTTTTAATTTTAAAAGCCTCCTATGGTGTTGTGTGTGTGGATGTGTATGTGTGACAGGTGTTCATATTTTGCTATAACGCTTAAAACATTGTATCTGGTTCGTCCAATGTAAATGCTATGTTCATATTAAATACATAAATAAATGAATGAATAAATAAATAAATACATAAATAAATAAAAACAATAATAAATATCCTTAATAAAGCATGGTCAAGTCCTAAGTCATAATGAATGAACTGTTTGTTAAGATTGATTTAGGCTTATTAACTAATTATAGACTAACTTCTTAATTAAGTAGTTACTAAGCCTGAATCATTCTAAATAGAATATCTGCTCATCATGGATTATGTCTTTGTTCATGCTTTAAGACTATCAAATGTGATGTTATTATAAAGTCATGCCAAATGATTTAGGAAATGTAATGTTCAAATGTTGTATCTAGTCAGTTTACACCTGGGTCTGATTCAGATTCCTACTCCCTAAATGTGTTTTTTTCTCTGCTTTACTTTAAAGATCCCATATCATGGTATTTTTCCTGTTTCGTAGACTACCCTAAGGGTATATTTGATAATAATAAGTGTTGCAACACCCATAACTTAATAGTAATAGTATCCCATAATAATTAATAAAAGTGGCCCCCCCACCCACCCTGTGACATAGTCCCAGCGTGGAGACGGTGGGGGTGTAAACAGAAGCCGAGACGTGCGCCGCTTAACAGCGCATGACACATCTTTCTGCAAATTAAACAGTCTAGAGACATATTTACAGCCGAAAACACATTTTCTCCACAAAGACATGGTGAGCAAATAAACAAGCTGTGTCAGCGGCAGCAGTGTTGGAACAAAAGAAGTCGTGTTTGAAGCTAACTGTTCCTAAATAGCCGCGGCTCCTCTCACCCCCCTTCCCCCCTCAGCGCGGAGGGCATGTTACAGGTACAGAGTGCTTCCTGGAGGAGGGGCTGAAACAGGGAAGTGTGCCACAGGATGACTCATCCTGTGGGTAGACCATGTCTGTCTGTTCATCCAAGGAGAAGGAGAGCAACTGTACTCTCGCTAAAAACTGCAGGAATCAATAAAAAAAAACACTTTGGGCACATATATGAGGCACCAATGGCACAGTATGAAAAGTCGATTTTGCATGATATGGGCCCTTTAAGACGGTGACCTAACCCTTCCAGAAAAGTTATAGAATCAGACTCAGAAAAGGTTTATTGCCATTTTCAGTGAACAAAATTCACACATTAGGAACTTGCTTTGGTGATTTGGTGCAACATGCAACAAACAATAATGTAGCAAGATACATCAAATAAGGCAGGCATTCAAGAAAAAAAACGATTTAATATTACTAATAAGATAAAAAATAGACTTGTACACAAATGTACAGTTAAATGCAGAAAGTGAACAGTGCAGCGAGTGATTGATTAAATTATATTCTAAGTGACTGTTTAAGAAGTGCTCATGAGTCCAACATCAGAGGGAAAGAAACTGTTCTTGTGGCGGGAGGTTCTGGTCCGGATGGGTTGGCACTAGGTCATATAGGGAATTGGACAGGAAGTGACGAAATCGAAGATGGCGGCGCTCTTGGGGCCCAAATCACTTACGGTTCACCATTTTGCTACACCGTTTTGCTACACCTGGTGGTGAGAGAAATAACTTTACTGTCTCGCAGCATCAATTTCACAGACTTGGTGGCCTGATGGTTAGAGATATGACTTTGTGCAAAGAGTTTGTGGGTTTGATTCCTGCACGGAGCTTTATTATCTCGAGTTTAAAAAAAAAAATTGCCTAGTTTGTTTTGGGATGAGTTAGCTACACTAATACAAAGTCATGGTATAAACTAGTTTTAACCAAACAAAGTAAACCTAAAACTTAGGGTTAGGTTTAGGGGTTAAGGTTAGGGTTAAGGTTAGGATTAGGGTTAAGGTTAAGGTTATGGTTAAGGTTAGAGTTAAGGTTAGGGTTAAGGTTAGGGTTAGGGTTTAGGGTTAAACCCAGACCCATGAGATTCACATTTTCACAATTCTTTGTTTTACATTCAATGCACGCCCATTTAAATTGTTTTTCAGCAAGACAACACCGCCAGGAACTCATTGTTTGCTCCTTGTACACATCAAATGCATCGTAAACTTCAGGTTTGTACCCAAGAGTGGACAATATTGATGGATCAGCAGAATTAGCGGGACCGTTCGCCATGTTTACTACAGTCGACCATCTGTTTACTTCTGCCCGGCTCCCGCCATGTCGTCACGGGCCATGTCGTCACTTCCTCCAGTCCAATTCCCTATATGACCTAGTGCCAACCGGTCTGGATGGACCGTAGCCTCCTGCATGAGGGGAGCAGCCTCCTGCCTGAGGGAAGTGGCTCAAATAGTCAGTTTCTAGAGTGAGAAGGGTCGGCTGTGATCCGACCTGCTCGTCCCAGAGCCCTGGAGACGTACAGGTCGTGTAGAGATGGAAGTCTGCAGCCGACCTTCTCAGCAGAGGGCAATGTAAGCCCCTGTTTGTCCCTGGCTGTGGCTCCAGCGTACCACACTGTGATGGAGGAGGTGAGGATGGACTCAATGATGGCCGTGTAGAACTGTACCATCAACTGCGCTGTCAGCTCGGCTTTCATCAGCTGCCGCAGGAAGTAAATCCTCTGCTGGGCCTTCTTGATGAGGGAGCTGATGGAGGGCTCCCACATGAGGTCCTGGGTGATGATGGTGGAGCGGAAGGAGTCCACAGTGGTGATGGGGGAGTCTGTGATAGTGAGGGGGGGCTGGGGAGCTGTGACTTTCCTGAAGTCCATGATCATCTCCACTGTCTTCTGGGCGTTGAGCTCCAGGTTGTCATCGCTGCACCAGGACACCAGCCGGTCCACCTCCCTCCTGTAGACAAACTCATCCCCTATGTGAGTGGTGTCGTCCCCAAACTTGATCAGTCTTATATATCAGTATATTCTTTCAGTAATCTTTGTCTTTTCTACATTAGTTGGCTTTTTGCAGTTTCTCACTAATATAAGCACAGGTGTGAAAGACAAGAAATAAAACATGTCTGCAGGAATCTGCTAGAGATCACATTTCTGATGTGCCTGCAAATGTTGCTCCTCCTGAGCCGGATCATGGCTCACATCGGAACAATGTTTCTACAGATTCTGCACTGTAGTTTACCACTGCTTGTGTGAAGTGGCTCTTTGACCAAATATAATGGGTCAAATGTAGACCACCTTAACCCTCTGATAACCTTCAAAATGAAGTTATGTTCGTCACCTTCGGCACCTTCGAGAGTTACCACTTTTAAACGACCCAGGTTTGCTTGCTTTGACACTCAAGGGTTAAATACGCAATTTAATATTGTTTTTCACAGGGTTAACACAGAGGCAAGGACACACAGACAAACATTCTCATTCTCTCAAATTCACTCTTTTGGGGCTTGTGTTTAGACCATGAGAGGAAGCCGGAGAACCCACGGTAACACGGGGAGGACCAGCAGAATTCGCCCAGAGATCATGTGATGTTGGTCTGGTCTGGGAATCGAACCCACGATCTCCTTTAGGTGAGAAATGACCCATTGATAATTCCAGCTCACTAAAGGTCATCAACAAAGCAGGTGTTCGTCTTCACCTCTCTACGTTTGACAAAGACACTGTTATGAGATCCTGTCCCCTAGCCACATCACAGACAGATGATTATGAGCCTGGTGTGAAGACGAGATGTTGGTCATAACTGGCGTTTTCGTGTGGCTGCGATGTGCCCAGGGCACTCGTGTAGACAGCTGTATCACAGATGTGCTTGTCACAAATGTTGTGAGCACTTTACCGCTGCAAGGCTTGTTCATCTGTGTGAATCAGAGGCTGAGGTGAGAGTGTGGCGAGACAGGGCAGCGTGGAACGACTCAACAGCACATGGAGTTATTTCAAGTGTGTTATGTACAGCTCCTCTGTCTTTGGTAGTGTTCCACAGACACGCTCTTTCATATGTTGCATTTTTACACTTTATATAATGCTATCCTAATACAACACAATGTATTCAGAATGTAGTACTCTGATTGGACCATGTAACAGAATACTTGGAGTGACTTTTATTAGTAGGCAAGCAGACTATGAATAACTATGAATAAAGCCGCGTTTTATACACACTGCTTAATGAGTTTATACTTTGAGTTTTACTGCCATACTAAAGCATATAGCCTAATTACTATACCATTTTAGAGTGAAATTACAAAAGTCTAGACCTAAACAGTTAATTGAAATTCACAAATGTTTTGCACTTTGTTAATTATGCAGCAGAGCAAGCAGTTCTATTGTTATGTAATTTATTATCATGTACACAGAAATAACTATAATGAGTGAGATGTATGAGTAACGCTCACTTCACAGAACGCATATTTCTGAAAAGATACTCACAGTAACAGAGGTTTGGTCAGACAGATGCTCTCTCAGGCCTCATGTGCCACAAACGTCACAATAAAACTCAGTTCCTTTTTTGGCCAATAGGTTTTATTGGACTTAAAATGGGGATGCGACAGAAGAAGGACAAAGCAGTTGGTACAGTACAAAAGCTCTAAAACAAGCTGTTGGCCTGTGCGCTTGTAAAAACATGTGTGGAGCTCAAAGCCTCTGCAGACTCCAGATTGCTAAGGTTTTTTAGTCCGTTATATACTTTACCTGCAGCTTTAACATATGTAAGATCTTTATGTATACACAAACCTTGAGGTCTGATCTTAAACAAACATGAATACGTGTTTACCCATTCCCTTGTGTGTCATAGTTTCAAATTGCACATGGAAGAGGGAGAGGGGTTGAAGGTCCTGGAGTAGAGAGGTATATGTGCTGAGAAGGAAGAGACACAGACGTGCTGCTGTCAGAAGTTTAACACATATGTTGAGGATAATGGCTTGTTCTTTTGAATTGACAGACATGTGGAGCTGGCTCATGATTGGACGTTCCCGCTGTGAGTTGTCAGAAAACTGGAACAGTCTGTCGTTCCAACGGCACTCGTCCAGTTGGTCCGAGGAGGTAATTAAACACTGCACAGCTGCCACTCTCCAAAACTCCACCAAACATCCGCCTAAGCGCCTCAGCCGGGCTCACATCACGGCTGTATAGAGACGACTACATTAGAAATCAAACCTGAAGAAACAATTTGGTGTAATGACAGCTCCTTCAAAAGAGCAGAGAGCTTTCTGACAGGCTTTCTTCACCGCGGCTCCTGACAGGGCTTTGTACGCGCCTTGTCACCTCCAATCTGTCGGTTATTTTCTCCACCTTCCCACGCCTCGTTCACACTGTTCGAAAGCTGAACAGCTTCCACATCTGCAGATGGCTTTGGCTGTGGCCCCAGGGCCCTCACCAGGACTCAGCACAGGGGCCCCTTTCCCTAGACAGAGTCTGAAAAGCCAGCCTCGCTCGTTGTTGTTGTTACGTTACTTTTAATGGCGGTTGGCAGTAAACTGAAAAGAAAAGGTGCATTTACCGCCACCTACTGTCGTTGTACGTCTTCAAAGTATTTGTTTTACGCTATACCTTAAAAAAAAAAAAAAAAAAAGGGAGACAGAGAGACTGAGAGAGAGAGAGAGAGAGAGAGAGTTACCGCTGCAGAGTGATGCTAATTCCTAATGATTGGCTGTTGCTTTCAGCTTCCATGTAACCTGATTATGCCAATCAGAGCGTCTAACAAGCGGAGAACTTCAGGCTGTTCCACCGCCCTGTTCCTCCAGCAAACTTATTTTAGCCCACAGCAAACACCATTAGTGGAATCCAAAAAAGCAACTCGCTGTTTGAGCTGAAAACTATTTCAAGCAATGCTGATTAAATTCATAGCTTCAAAATAGTTTCTGGAATTGCATTAAAAACATGTTTGCGACTATCACAGGGCATGTGTACTGGGATCAGTTTCATTGTCTATTTGCTTCACATTTAAAGATTGATGCTCTTATGAAAAACGTGTGTTTACTTTATTCCAAACGATTGTTGATGATTCTTTTGTATTCTTTTTTCTCTCTCTGATGGATTTGGATCTATTGGAGTTAACACAGGGGGGAAACAAAGGAAACAAAGTATTAATGATGTCCTCAAACAGGCTTCTGACAGTGTGAGTGTGAGGTGTGTTGTGAGTGTGAGGTGTGTAACATCTTTGTTGTGTGCTTCTCTTCTCTTTGTCATGAGTGAGACAGCAACTCAATGCCGCATTTTGTCTTGCTTTGACCGTGTGAACAGAATAACAATGTATTTTACAAGAGTGACATGACCAAGAGGCTATTTTAACCCTGTTCTAATATTGTTCCTTATCAAAAACATACCTGGAGTAGTGAATAACTTCACACTAGTCCCAGCTCTCCATCCTATCCTTGCTCTCCATCCTGCCCCTGCTCTCCAACATTTTCCATGACACTTGCTCTCAGATTTGTTGCCCTCAGAGTCTGAGGGGAAAGCGGACTCGTTTCCTTCTCTCCCGTCTGACCTGATGCACAGGCTTCTCAGGGTCTGCGTCTCATTTGAGGCCGTTTCCTAGCTTTTCTCTTGTTGTCTGACTCTATGTTGACTTCTATCTCATCTTCTTTCTCTGATACTCGGTACGGTTCATTCAATGTCTCAAAAGGGAACCCCAACCCCCCGTTTGGTTTTGTGTTTTTATGAAGCTTTTTATACCAGTTCTTATTTAACCTTTGCTTAACCAGGAGAGTCCGACTGGCTGCAGAGTTGTGAGTTCAATTCCCAACTTTGACAATTTCCAAAATATAAAAATAAAAACAATACATTTTTATTTCTAGTATTTCTAAACACATAGCTGGGCGGGTCCAGGCCTAATATAAGATAAGTTAAAACAAAATCCAATCCATCCAAAGTAAAGAAAGCTTAAAGCATATTGAATCCCATTTTGTCCTTCGTCCATTAAATTTGTCTATTTTCAAATTGAGTCCAGAAGTGACTTTTGTACATCGTGCACATCGTGCACATGTAAAAGTCGTGATAGTATTCCAGCCCTTAAACGCCAGAGC